>NW_027137940.1:243019-361157 GCF_003813185.1 Lentinus tigrinus ALCF2SS1-7
GGTTTAAAATTATATTAGCAGGTTGCTGGACTCTTGAGTCGGCGATGTAGATGAAGAGTGAGCACTTACACGTACATATGTAGCATCCCGAGTATCCTCTCCTGGGTTCTGCAGGTCCGCAGCTCGTATTGTATCACCTTCTGGAAGGATTCGGAGTTTTGCCCATTGTTCCACAGTCCTGGGAAGGGCAGCACGGACTTCGTTAGGTGTGGCAGTGAAGCGCAGTGTCAGACAGGATAGAATCTTGTCCATGAGTGTTCGATTGAGGGTCAGGGGGGACCGCTGAGGCATGAGTACGAATGTATCATCTAGTGTCAAGAATTTCCGCAAAGCGTCAGTACTGTACTGTAGGTGAGAGACATCAGATGTGGTCATACAGCCAGGAATTGACGTTGAGGTGTCTTTATGTGAAGGCTGTAGCGAGAGGGTGTCATATAAGCCGTAGATGACCTTGAGGTGCGTCAATCGTGCTCTATCAAGAACATAGCGATTGAGACTTGAGTAGGGGAAGCGTCGACTGCGGATGGCCGGCTGGAGGGCACCACAGTAGCGTTCCATTGGGAATGCCCATGCAGTCCATACGGGACCAGTCTCGAGGATGGAGTCGGCGATATGGAGTAGGGCATGGATGGTGAGAGGGCATGCAGAGAGGCGGCTAGGGTCATGCTGGTAGTAGATGCTGCGCCCGTAGGCATGGTTAGCACATGATGAATACTAGTATGCGACAACTCACTCCTCATATGTCTTTACCCAATGGATGAAACCTTGACGAAGTTCGTCAATCTCAGCCTCTGTGATCTCGAATTGTAAGCACACCATGATGAGGTGAACAAGCTCTATGAAATGATCGTAGTACTTGTCATGCAAGAAACGGCCACGAAGAAGAACAGGGGCGATATACTGGAACCAGAATGAGCGAGTGTCCGCTGTCCAAGATATCTTGTCGCTTGCAACGTTGGGTGGCCGTGGACCAAAGACGAATGGAATTGTACTCCCGGAGTCCGCGCTGGCCTTGCCGACCTCTTCCCAGATAGGGCCATGCATCTGGTACTCCTCCGAACCTTGATCGAGATCCTTGTAAGTCCCGGCCCATAGATGCATCAGGTTCTTCACGACATTCTCCCAGATCAGATGCATGAAGTCGTAGGGAAAGGAGTCAGGGAATGAGAGGGATGACAGGGCGCTGAGCACAGGAATACCCTTGATTCCATACTTCTTCGCAAGACGGTCAGACTCAGCACCGGAGGATGCATATTGGACCTCGTGAGCTTGGGCCATGAACTCATCATGAGAGCGACATGGAAGTGCACCTGGATCATAGATAGGCACAGCCTCGGGATCACCAAGAACGTCGGGGTGGTTCGAGCGGTCAAGAGGGACATAGTGTGTGGTTGCGCGTGCCTCAGGAATACGGACCGCTTGGATGCTGCACATACGGCACGGACATGAACCATTGTGCCCCTTCATGCGCATGACCATGGAAATCGCAGGGATGTCGCCGAAGACACGGATGAGGTAAGCATGGAGAGCAAAGAAGGAGTCGGAGAGGGCGTCATAAGCGTGGACACCGACAGAGAGCCGGAGCATCTCTTGAACGAGGGGCCACAGAAAGGAGTCGAAGTCAACAGGTTTCTTAGGCCCCGGGATGACTCCGAGTCCCAGAATGTTCTCGAGATGTGTGCGTATGTCGGGAGGGAGGTTGTAGTTGAATAGAATGAGGGGCCATGCTGTCTTTGTTCGACGCTTGAAAGGGGCGAAGCCATCTGTTGAGAGTCCAAGCGCAATATCACGCTCGTCCTCCAGGTACTTGTGGCCAAGATCCCTTCCATCAACAATGACGTTCTTGGTGAGGAGCGTCCGGTACGACCGGGAGTCCATCACGTCCGTAATGGTCCCCGGCCGATGGACATGTTCACGTGCGCGGTAGAGCATTGTACGAGCGGTCTTCTTGCTTGATAGGAACGCCTTCAGTCTCGGGGTAACAGGGAGGTAGACGAAGTGCTTCCGGGGTTTTCCCTGCGAGTTGTACCGAGCAGCATGGCAATAGGGGCACTCTGTCTTGGAGGCATGGGGTCCAGTGAACGCACAGCATGAGTCGATGCAGCAGTCAAAGAGCTGAGGCTCGAAACCCGACAGGCATCAGAAGTTCCCAAAATTGCTGTGCACGCTGAGGCAGCGCCCCCAGCGCTCCACAGCGCAGGCAGCGTTCCCGCAGGCCAGTAGCAATAAGCGCCAGAGCCTCCGAAACATACCTTCACGTCCACTACGTCGACAACATCTGTTCAGTAAGCACTCCAAGTGAAGATATCAATTTGAACGATCCATAGCTATGCTCATATCTACTCTAATGACATAGAACCTCAATACAACCACTCACATAATGCCAGGAATCCTGAAATCTGCGCGCATTTGGGCGACCCATAGCAAACAGCACACCACAGCTACGACTTAACGGGTTGGTATTTCAGTAGTAGAGATGCTATTAGGTGCGTATGCCAAATTTCAGGCCTTTAGCTTCAGCGGTTCACATTCGCCAACCTGTACAAGTTGGAGGTCTCGGCGTCAGCACCCCCAGCATGCTCAGCGCGCTCAGTGCATTCAGCAGTTTTGGAGACTTCTGATGGGGAAGCTACGCGTGACTGTATTTGCTTCCATGTTGATAGTTTCGCCTCCGGAAATGCAAACGCGAGCTTCTCAAATGTCTTGCCAGACATGTGTTCATCGACCTTGAGAGCGAAAGGCCGGAGCAGTCGGAGATCATCTTCGTTCAAGTCATCACCTTGGAGCTCGGTGAGCAGATGTAAGTATCAACAGGAACGAGACAGCGCACCTGATATCAATCCAGCCTGAATGAATGACTCCGCCAGCTCATCCCAAACAGAGATCGCAACATATTCGTCACCCCCTGCCTCCTCCTCTTCACGAAACAACCTATTCCATGCCTCCGCATCCTCTTGAGATTCATCTGTCCGATCCTCGCCGTCTTCGTTGTCCTCGTCCGGGGCATCCTCTACTGTTGTCTGTACATAGCGGGACTGACCAGCCCATGCAGTCTCTTGAATGTGGCTTGCGGCAAGCTCAGAAAATGCGAGATCTTCGTCGGGCAAGACGCTGGACCCTTCAGTACAGTCAGGTTCAACCAGTGGCGGTACTGGGCTCGCATCTCTATCGTTGGCCTCGTAGATGTAGTCTTCATCTATGGTTGGCAGAAGCCTTTCAGGAGGGGGACTCGGAGGGGATATATGATTGTCGTCTATGTGAACATTGACTTCGAAATAACTAGGATCTATGCATAGTCGAGCACCAGCATGAAGTCACCGGTACACATATCAATGACAAGTATGAATCACATACCATGTTGTCTATGCCCTGACGTCTGCCCCTGCAATTTCTCTTGCCCTTCTTCGAGTCCTTGGAGTCGGCGGAACCTCTTCACTGGTCGTGCATCTGCCAAGACAGACCAGTCGCCAATAACTTCATCGTCAGCTTGCTGCGAGGCTTGATATAGAACTGGCACAGCGCCGCTGAGATGTTTGGCAACTGTGTTCGGGTGAAGGTCACGGTGACAGCATGGGCAGGTTTCTTTGCTCCCAGCCGTTGACGGTCGGGCTCTTCTGGCAGCCATTGCAAGAGTTGTAGCGGATAGATTAGAGAGCTGCTACAGTACAAAGCTAGTGCGGAGATCTTGTGTGCGGAGAGACTAAAGACCGAGCACCTAATGGACTTGCGAGCTTGCTCGATGGCAAGTGATTCATAAGCGCTCCAGCGGCGGCGACCGATGGTGGCTGAAGATAAGACAGAAACACGCAACAACAAAGCACATACCTATAAAGCCGGAGGGCAGAAAGATAATTCCCCCATTTTCCTGCCTTTTCCTTGAGCCCCTCCCGACGTTGACCGTCCAGTCTCCAAGTTCTTCACCATTTTCTCTCCCTCTCGCTCGCTTCAATCTTTGTTTCTGCAAACAGTCAGCATACTGTCATTATTCTGATGCCACGTGTACGTACTCATGTTGATGTTCCTTGACGTCACACTGATCTTCCCCAATTGTGCGACCAGACCACTGTCACAAAGGCCCAGCTCGAGGAGCTTGTTGCTACCTTACGGGCGGCGGTGGAAGCTGCGCAGCATGGTAAGTATACATTATGCAATGATTCTGAGAGATCCCTCACCCAATGAGGCTACTAGCCCGGGACGTCGCTGCGGGTGAGCTGGAAACTACCCGGCAGGCGCTCACAACTGCGCAAGCGGAGGCAACCTCTGCGCAGGAAGCAGCTGCGGCTGCTCAGGCTGCTAGTACCGCCCTTCAACAGCAGCTCCAGAATGCCCCACCGCTCCAAGGCCAGCTCGCTGGCGGAGGGCCCGGGGGAGTCGCCATGGATCCTGCACCAGTGCAAGCCAACCTCCCGCAGATCGATCGGCCGGTTGGTACACGTTGGTCCATTCACGAGGCCATGCAGTTATCGCAAGCGGAGTACGCAGAGGTCCAAGTGAGTCATGATTACTCTCGCCCAGCAATGAATTATAGAGACTTACAAGTCACATACTCCAGCGTACGATCCGCAGTCTTGTCATTCGGGCGCAACTTGACTGGACAGAGGATTTCCGTCGTCAGGATGCAGATCGCCTTGGAACGTTGTTTCGTGCAGTACGTACCTGGGATCCTATATGACATCTCACTCTCATCGATGTCGGATCGGTGTTCACTGCCTGCAGGCTCGCGCAGCACATCCCATCTTGCGGCGCTACACCAACAACTGGGCTACAGCTGCAATAGCCCGTCAATACATGTCCAACAAGCGAAAGCATGCTTACAAACAAGGATATATCAAGAAGCGAGGTGCCTGCGCCGACAAGGAGAATCTTCCGGGCCCAAGTGGTCAGCGTCGGCGGGAGGACGAGGGCGACCGATCTGGAGGTGCGGGAGCTGTGGCTTGAGCTCAAGCGCCCGTCGCTCCCACGCTGCCCAGCGCCGCCTTCCGCTGCCCTCTTGTTCACGCACACATTCATTGTTCACGTACCTGTTGCGCATCTTCATGTACTCGTTCTATACCAGTGAATTTATGCCGTTTTCATTCAACCTCTCTCTGCGGGAATTTCACTGCCATATCTCAATCGATATGCGAGTACTTTGCCCCACTCACTTCACCCGGTTCTACCAGGATTACTACTCAACATCTCGTGGATTCCACGTAGGCTTCTTCACCCATTATGCGGCGATTTATCACTCATTCAATGCTAGCTACGAATCAGTGATGCCCAGCAAAATCTGGGTGACAATACGCCAATAATTCCCGGACAAAGTCGGTGAACCTCCCCCAGCGCCTCGTATCACAAACAGGTGAGTACCCTCTGTAATATCTGTGAATTATATCCAGAATCCCCCGGTGATGTTCCCGGTGAATTTCACGGAGCTGCAGTCGCTCAGTGAATGCATCGCATGTCGGTGTGCGAATGAATCGCTACGTGCCTTGACACTGGAGCTGGAGCCCCGCGCCGCATGCACGCTTCATAACGAGGCTCGGAGTCTATACTCGAGTACAATGACGCGCCCGGAATCCCTGCGGAACTGAAGCGGCAATTCAGCCTATCCCGGCACTGCACCTTACGATCCTACACAGGCCGACCAATGGTTACTGACTCTCCGCGTCTTCCGAACCCTCCAAGCTGTGCGCAGTGCGCATTGCGCGCGACGCCTCAACACGCTGTCAAGGGACAGATCGTTCGCCCAGGCGCGCTTCAGGAAGCCGGGGCGTACCTTCCTCCGCAGGGGTTCGCTGGGTATGATATACATACGGATATTCCCTCTCCGCGCATCCGCGCACAGACTCGTGTTTCATATTTTCGATCTCCAGGTTGTACAGTAACCTCGATCGATCGATCCGCTCTCTTCCATGTCATTGCCACGGACGAGCGGGACAACCTCGCTGGGCACCGGTGTCTTCGGCTGGATTGTCTACCGTCGTCGTACGACTTTAAACTTAGCGGACTCTACACAACGTTTTCCGCATGCCCCCGGACATCGTCAGGCCCAGGGCGGTTGAGGTCGAGGCTGGCTACAGATGTCTTCACGTCGGTAGAACTCCGGATATGTATCACATCCTGCAGGGGTTCGTTAGAGTTGGTAAGGATTAAAACGCTGAGGCAGGGACAACTCACGTCCGGCGCGAAAGATAACGAAGTCGTCCCGCTCGTCCCCAGATGAACTGGCTGCAGTGGGATAGAGTTGGCAACTTGCGTCTTATTGCTCGAAGACAAGGAGCTGCGGGCGTTTAGCCTGACATTGGATCGTCAGCGGAGCCATGGTGGGTGAGCGGATATCAATGCATACACGGCCATCAGAGTGTTTGCGTATACTGGCGAAGGCATCATCAGCGTCGAAGAGCATGCGGTGACTCGGACCACCAGAGAACGGAGACGCACACTTGCACGATACTATCACAATCCCGGCTGAGACGAGATTGTCTGGCTCCGCAACGCCCTAAATATGTTCTCAACGAGGTGCTTGCCAGGAACTTAATTTCGACTACTCACAAACACGAAGCATATGATGTTGGAGATGCTGACGATGGGATCAGTTGCAACGCACATTAGGGTTACTCGCCGACCAACGTACTCGGTAAGAAGACCTGCAGTCGTTGAGGCATCGCAGCTAAGCACATGACATAATGGCTAGAACCGAGCGCACCTGTATTGATGGTGTACAAGATGAGGGTATCAATGATACTGTCCATCCTGGCGATCACATGGTGGTGAGACGGGACGCGCAGCAACTTTAGTCAGGACTCATGTACTCATACTTGACGACGTACCTCTCGAACCCAGTGCGACTTTTATGAAGAGTGTATGTGAGCGCAGCGGTGATGATCGTATCAGCTAACGTAGCGAGACCGACGCCTGCCGAGCGTGTCCACTACACAGCTGAGCAGATATCTTAACGGACATGCGTGCGAGGGGCTTACAGATTCTTTCTGGGTGTGCAGTTCTGGAATCAGGAACCTGACGGAACAGATATCAGAAGAAAATTTATCCGAGACCGCTGGCTCTCGTACATCTGGATGCTTTCAGCTAACGATACAGTGTCAGAGCAAGGTAGAGTCCGTGGCAGGCGGAGAGAGGCTCACCTGTCGCGAGTGCTGGTACCATCCGGACGCCGTCGTCATTGGTTCAAACCAGTACGAAGAATTGACCTACCAAATTCACCGAGCAAGAGGAATGCCTGAAATGACCCAGGTAGGTGACTATTTCTAAGTACAAGGGATTCTGGGGGTCCATACCACCAAGAATACGAGCGGTCGAAAACCGCGGCCAACTATATTAAATCAGTAACATACAGGACTGCTTCGAGAAACCACTCACTGAGATAGATCTGGCAGAGGAAGAAGCTGTGGTGGTTAATCATCATTAACGAGCCTTGCATCGCAGAGATAACACCTGTCCAACATGCCTTTGAGCGACGGGTACGACCAAACCCTGCAACAAGAAATGCAGAGAGTCAGTACACATACGATACGCACCCACATAACCACGGAGACGTACCGTAATTATGCCTATTAGCTGTCGACCGGCAGCTCAATATAGCCACTCCGAGTCAGAAGAGGCAGATGAATAAACTGACACTCAGCGACCATACACCATGTGTGAGTGCCTGCGGCTCGAAGTACTTGGTCACTAAGTGAAAGTAGCTGTACAACATCGAAGCCTTAGTTGAATATGACATCGAGTTATTGTTTTCCGAGCTCACCAGCCGTGCACGCAGGCAATGGAGTGGAAAGTCTCCAACACCCTAGACCAGTGTGAACTGTTTAGGGTGAGCGAATGATAAGTCATGGGCAGCGCTCACCAGACGACTGTAACCTGTCCATGTCTCCGTCAGCGAACGATGCATAGCCAAGGTATTCGCGAAGACGTACCAAGGCCTTCAGCAGCCAACCGTCCTTGGCATGATAGTACGTACGGTAGTAGCGACAGCACTGGCTCGTAGTCCAGCCGTATTGCCTACAACACCGAGTGTGAGTGGAGGCACGTTAACCCTGCTCGAGTTACACGTACATAAGCCCGATGAACGTCCCGACGAGCAGTGCGCCGAACGTGTTGTCGAGGGATGGAAGTGGCGGTTCACCAAGAATCGGATTAATAGGCACCGGAGTCGGACTTGCTGTCGTCGACATCGCCTGATAGGGGATCATTGTAGCTGAGTGCCGAAATGCTGTCCGGGCATGTTGGAGAGCTTATATTACACTCAAGGGATATGGTAAGAGAAGATTGCACAGCTACATACAAGCGCAGAGAAGTGACGAAAGATCCATGAGTGTGTAATGGTCCGAAAGATGGTCCGATGAATCTGTTACCTTGGTGTTTCGGGTGATCGAACAATCTCTTGAACAGATAGAACGTGTTCGAAGTCTCACCCACTTCCATAGTCCGTGCCACTGTACAACTGGATCGTCCCAGGAAGCCGTTGAGGATAATGAAGCCAGTCACCGCGCCCGAATCGATAATAATCTGGTCGATTGGGGGTGAGAGCCTTCCGCGACTTCGCTGAACGGTGAAGGTCACTCAGGGAAACAAGGTGTCAAGGGCGCTCGAAGGAACGCGGCCCAATCTTTTGCAGATGCGCCTGTACCGGAGTCATCAGCATCGACGACCACAATTTGTTGGGCGGCACCAAGTTAAAGCAGAGCAGAATGGACATACCGCTGGTCAACCTAGTATGGTGGGCAACGCATGAGCATGAGTTGGAGGGTGGTATGGAAACCATACCGGCAACCGTCCCTCTGCCTCGTCTAGACAGTCTCTTGGTGAGACAAGTAAGGCTCCAACATAGAATAGATGATGGGTTACTCACTCATGCTTGTCACAGGAACTGCCAGAAAGCAGAATACCAATTCTAGGGTCTCTGTAAGACTACGCACCCGTCCATCACTTTGTGGCTGGGAACACTGGATTCGGACCGTTTTGCACGAAATCACATAACCGCACGGGCAGTACGGCACAGATACATGCCATCTGCCGCCTAAAATAGAGAGAGGCATTTCACTAACCAGGTTACAAGGTACATAAACGGAACACTCACCTAGAGGATGCCTCGAACACAGTAGAAGCATTGTGTGTGAACTTGGAAGGGAAGGCGAGGGACAACAAAAGGAGATAAAGGGACGATGGATTAGAAGCTACGTAACATGAGGACTCTAGCCATACCACTACCGATACAGCATATACCATCAGTATACATTGCGTCCGCGAGACGAGCCAAAATCGTAAATGCATTCGGAGACGTGAGACGTGGGACATCATGTGCATCGTTAGGGACGCGAAACCAAAGTGAGTGTACATACATAACTAGCACAGCATGCACGACAAACGAAAAAGTAGAATCAGGACAACGCCTACGCGCCGTCACGGCCACGGAGCCGCGAAGGCCGCCAGACACCCTTCTTCTCGACAGTCTGGAACCCATCGTTGTCCTTAGCAGCGGGCTCCTCCCTCGCAGGAGGCTGGACAACGGGAGAGGCAGGCCGGGCCGGGGTAGCGTCACCAGAAACGGCAGCCTGTTGCTTTGCCGCCATACGCTCGCGCCATCCGCCGCCACCACCACCAAGCGCACCAGGCCTGTACTTGCCTGCAGCGGGGGCAGGGCTCTCCGACCGCGGCGGCGTAGCAACACCAGGACGGGGCGAAGGCGGGGGACCAGTGCGACGCCAGGCATCGGACTCCTGTACACGAGAAGTAGGGCGGGCCTGAGGAGTCTGTGCTTGCGCCGCCTTGCGCTCTGCTTGCCGGCGAAGAGCCTCCTCTTCGCGTTGCTGCTGCCGACGAGCCGCCTCCAATGCTTGCTGACGTTCTTCCTCTCTCTGTTTGCGAACAGCGGCCAGACGCTCCTCCTCCTCGCGCTTCTTCTGCTCGGCGGCGGTGCGGGCAGCCTCTTCCTCCTCCTCTTGGCGCTGAAGCTCCGCGAGACGCTCTGCAACGACCGGTGAGTGCGAAATACCACAAGCATTGCAATCAACTGACCTGCTTCGAGCCGAGCCTCCTCTTCCTCCTGCTCGCGGCGAATACGTTCCTCCTCCTCCAGGCGGAGGCGCTCTTCCTCGCGAGCCTTGAGGACGGCCGCACGGCGTTTCGCCTTCTCCTCCTCCATCTTCTTCTGCGCGAGCTCCTTCTTCTTAGCGAACTCCTCGCCTCTCCGGGAGGTGACAGCCTCTTTGATCTGGTTGTAGTCGCTCAGCATGCGGGTAAGGCGCTTCTTCGTCTCGATATCGTTGATATGAGCTTGGCGGTGCGCCTCAATGCGTGCCTTTTGCGCTTGCTCGAAGACGGCACGGTCGTTTGCCTGCTGCTGCTCGTAGTCCTTGGCGAGTAGAGGGCGCTCCTCCTTACGGTAGGCGCGCTCGATGTGATCGAGACGCTTGGCAAGGATGCGCATGCGCTCGTTGAGCTCCTTCTTCTCCTTCTCGAGCTGCTCGACTTGGAGACGCATGAGATTGTCGGTGCTGAGGCTCTCCATGTCCTGCAACAATGATCAGTACTGGATATATGCGGCAGACGCGGAAGATACTTACGCTGATGTCGACCTTGAGCGTACCCTTCTCCTTCAAGCTCTGCGCCAGCTTCTTCGCCTCTTCGACACGGATGATCTCGATCTCGCGGCGTGCGCGCTCGAGTTCCTTATTGCGGAGCTCCTGGGCGGCCTTGCGAGCCTCTTCCTCCTGCTGTCTGCGGGTAATCTCGGCACGGCGGCTAGCCTCCTCCTTCTCTTTCCGAACGGAGAGCTCAGAGAGAAGTTCCCGCCGGCGAGCAACGAGAGCACGCCGGATCTGGAGAGCCTTCCGCTCAGCCTGCGCAGCAGCAACGAGGGCAGCAAACTTGGCTTGCTGCTCTTCCTCAGAGGGTTGCGCTGGAGGGTAGAGGGTAGTGAGGGAATTGTGGAGGGTGAGCGCAATGCTACTGAGACGAGTGCGAACAAACTCGGAGGTGGAAGGTTGGATAGCGCCGACGTTGGCCATGGACGTCGACGAGCTGGGATCCTCGACGGCGGCGAAGGGGCTGTCGGCGAAGGTGATGCTGCCTGCCGCATGATCCACGCGAACGTTAAGCTCGCCACGACGAGCGCAACCCATCACATAAGCCTCGATCTGCTCGTCATCGTAAGATCCAGTACCCTCGACGGCGACGTCGCGTAAGGGTGCAACCAGCTCCAGGAGGTTGCTGATCTTGATCGTGGTGTATACTTGAGACAGCTGGGAGAGAATACGGGAAAGGAGAGCATGTTGGAGGAGAGGAACGTAGGAGGCATACAAGGCGTCCGAACCAAGGGTCTTCAGCAGCGGCGAAACAGACGAGCAGAGGGTCAACGGATCGAAGGTGACCTCAAGGACATTGTACAGCGACTTCACAGTCGCGGGCGAGAGCTTCAGCACATTACGCGACAGCTATACGCGGATCAGACATCGTGTGGGACACGTTCGAAGGCATGACGCACCGCTTCCCGTAGGAGGCCAGAGCGCGTCGGTGTCCTGGTCAGACCCAAGAGCGCGCTGAGGCGAGCGTTCTTGCCCTTGGTCTCCTCAGCGCCTTGTTCGCTCTGGATGCCGACCGGAACTGCGAGCGCGCTGACAAGGACCTGACCGGCCAACCTGCTCATCTCCTCGTCTGACTTGCCGCCTATGGCCATGACAATGGCATAGTAACGGCCCCACGCAGCCGCATGATAAAGGGCATTGCCGCTCATGAGGAAGATCTTCGTCAGCTTCTCGTAGTAGTTGGCCATCATAGCTGGGCGAGGAGCCTTCTTTGCCAGCGTGAGGAGATTGTGGACATCTTCGACGGACCGGAAAGCCTCCTGCCAGAGCTCGAGCTCTACGGAGGTGTTAAGCTGCGCGAAGCGAGTGTCGAGGTGGTGCTGCAGGGTATCCGGGTCGGACAAGTTGATCGAATGCGGCTGGTGCGCATACTTGGCGACATTCGAAAGATGAAGACGGAGGGTCTCGCAGAGACGACGGAACTCGACCTTGCGCTGGTGCTTCAAGCAGAACTTGAACGCTTGTTGCGCGATTTGCTAACCAAACAGTTACGTTACGTCATGGAAGAAGCAGGCGGACGAGCAAGAACGAACCTGGTAGATAGTCTCCAGCCGGGCATTGTTTTTGAGGGTCTCGAGAGCAGTGCGGTAGCTCTCCCAGAGAAACTTGAGCCACGGCGTGACCAGGGCCCTGTCGGTCCTGTCCTTGTTCTGGTCCCCGCTGACCGCGCCGAGCAGGATGCTCTCTGGCGTCTCGCTCGCCTCCAGATCGTCGACGTCCACCGCAACAGCCTTGTCCGCCTTCTCCTGGGCCTCCTGCACCTTTGCATCGGCGAGTTGAATGAAACGGTTCACGACCACCTCGATGGACGCCACGCTTGAGTTCTGAGCGATATTCTTGTATTGCATGAGACCCTCCTTGGCAGTCCGGCCTTTCCGCAATTCGACACAGAGTTCAATGAAGCGAAGCATGATAGGTTCCAGAGACGCAAGAGGGGTAGACCGAAAGCGTTTCGAGGAAAACATCTCAGTGAGTGATTGGAGAGCAGCATGAGTCTGACCGACAGAGATAAGGCCCTCAGCCTGTTTGAGGACCGTCTCCGGCTTAGTGAATGGCGCCATGATGGGCGGTTTTTGTCAATGTCCGAGACGTCGAGGACGAAGGGGGAGACGATGAGGTCGATGTCGAGTGCGATGCCCAAGCAAAAAGTTATTCAGACTCCGTCCCAGGCGACGCACAGCAGTGCCTAAACAAGGTTTGATGTGTTCGATCTCCGAAAATGCACTGGCTAGGCGCCGTCCCAGCGCCGTTACTAAGCATTAAGTATCCTTCTTATGCTTGATAAGTACTCATTACCCACAAACTCCGTAAGTAGTAGTCTTTATTCAGTCATACTCAAGTTCGCTCAGTCCCCTCCGCGCTTCCATGGGATGAAGGAAACATATACAAAGCCGCATGATGACACTAACTGGTACAGTACTCCGGTATAACAGATATGTCAAGATCTTCTCAATCCGAATCAATTAGCGGGAGCTCCGACCAGTCGATAAGAGGCAAGAAGGGTATGTATGTGATACGACGAACACGTCTGAGAAAAGAGAGCAACCGGAACGAGGAAGCGCGGACGGGAGGAGTGGAAGGAGAATTCAATAAAAACACCAAATGCTGAACTAGATCGAGAAGAAAGGCTGCTCGCTGTTCTGTTGCTGCTGCTGCTGCTGCGCGAAGGGGTTGTGGTTACTGTGCGGTGCACCCGTCGGTTGATTGACAAGTCTCCCCGCTTGCTGGCCGTACCTGTACATATGCAGAAGTTAGAGCGGTCAGACTATCAACATAGACAGGACTCACCGGAGGTTGCCCCAGTTACCAAAGGTATCGATGCCGTCTTCGCGGTTCGCCAACAGGTTGGCGAGATGTGAGTGCTGATCGTCCACACGCGTCTTGACCGGAGGTACCGATTGCGCTCGCACAGCTTCAGGAGGCGCTGAGTGCGAGACTGGAGGTGGGGACGTCGACGACGGGCCCTGTCCATACGTGCCTTGCAAGTTGAACGAAACAGGGCTCGTTGTCTGCCCGGGGGAGGACAGCTGCGTGGGAAGGGAAGGCGTCGACATAGCAAGCGAGGGAGCGAACGGATTGTTCGAGCTGTCGCAACGTCAGAGGGGTAGCTGCGCACACTTCGACAAGGGACGCTCACCCAAACCCAGTAGCCTGAGGAACGAGCGGTTGCTGTTGGGGCATCAGGAACTGTTGCTGCTGCTGCTGCTGTTGAAGCTGGAGGAGTTGCTGTTGGCGCATCCACTCCTCTTGCTGCTGTTGCTGCTGAAGCTGCTGAGCCTGGAGTTGTTGCATCTGCCACTCCTGTTGCTGACGCATATATTCCGCCTGCATGCGCTTGAGACAATGAATGAAGGGACGAATATCCTGCAACGAACCTGCATGGCCTCCTGTTGGGCCTGCTGCTGATAAGGGTTGAAAGATGTAAACTGCTGAGGAACAGCAGTGAACTGGGGCTGCATGAACTGGGATTGTCCTTGCGATGTGTCGATAAGTGGGAATGGGTTCGTGCTTGCCGATTGTCTGTATGCATACGCGTTAGGATACGGCGGGATACCAAACGGAAGCACTCACGCTTGCTGGGCATCGTCGAACAACGAAGACTGGTTTGCATCCTGGACTGCCTGAGCCCGCTTCGCCTCCTCCTCCTCACTCAATCGGATGGCCTGCTGGAGGTCCCGCTCCTCTGCCGTCAATCTCTGCCTCGCCTGCTCCTCCGCGGCTGTCTTCTTGCTCTCCTCGAGAGCCTTGCGCAAGTCATCGTCTTCCCGGTTCCCGCCGTTCCGCCGCCTGCCACCTCCGGGAACGCTCTGAGAGCGTCTCCGATCACTCTCGTTCTCCTCGCCGTCTTCCTGCCGTCCGCGAACCATACGATCTCGCATATTGGCACGGTCCCGACGCTCGTGGCGCAGGCGCGACTCGTCCTGGAGGAGATTGGTGATGTCCTTGGCCTTCTGGCGGACGTTCGCGCCCTGGTCCTTGCCCTCCTCGTCAATGAACTGGAACTCTTTGAGCGTCTTGATGATATAGATATTGTCCCGGAAATAGACGACAACGTTCTCCGAGCCGGCGTGGAGGAGGTAATCAAGCACGGTGAGGGACTGTGGGACGCGATGAGGCCACGGACAACACACGCCACAATATACTAACCTTGAATACGTGTCGCCAGTTCTTCCCCTTGTCGTTCAGCCGCTTGTCAAGCATCTCCATGATCTCCACAAAGTGGTCCCTGGGCGGGATGTTGGGAGACTTGGTGTGAACAAAGTGACAGCACTCACTGGTTGTAGCTGAGCTGCGCGAGCTCGTTCATCTGCGTGCCCGATGGTCCCCACGGGTCGTTCGAGGTTGCCTCGCGCACCTTGGCCTGGACGTCCGAGTAGCCTTTAGTGTAGTTTTTGGCGGCGCGGACGATGCCCTTCCCGAGGTGCTGCATGCTGGACATCACGGTCTTCACTCAATAGCTGAGCAAACTACAAGCAGTAAATAACAAGCCAGCACAATCGCGTTCCAAGGCGAAAGGTCGTCGGTGATGTAGTGGTCAGAGTCGAAGAGCGGACTGTGGTCGTGGACGTCAGGAACGGCGAGCTGCGCAACGAGCGCTCGTGTACAGCGGCGCGGCGCCCCATGGACCCGGTTCGGTTCAAAGTTCACAGAGTCAACAGTACATGCATCACAGACATTACATAGTAGGGTACATGCAGCAGCAAAAAGGGTACAAAGGTCGAACAGTCAATGTATGTGGTACAGGTCAGGCTGTCATTGACGAACGACGAATCGAAGCAGGGCAGTCTTGGTCTATACATATGGATGAATCCCTCCCCTCGGCTACCAATCGCACACCTCGGGACACAACAAGCAGGATTGTGTTCAATGGCTCCGTGCCTTCGAGGCCGGGTTGACGACGGAGAGTGGGATGGATGCTTCTTCCTCATCGCGATGTTCGTCTAACAGACCCTCTTCGACCGATGGATCGTCTGAGGACTGGGGACGCGCCTTTGGGTCATCTTCGACTTTCTTGGTGAGCTATGAACATGGGGTTAAGATATTCTGTCTCATTTGCAAGAATTGGATAAGATCGCCGTACCGCAACATATAACGCAGAGCCAATGATGATGCAGGTGCCCACAACGGAGAGCGGAGAGGGAACCGTGTGTAAGAAGACACGTTCGAAGATAGTCGCGAAGACGATCTATGTAGTGGTCACGAATTACTGTCCATCCTAGTCTGTCAGAGGGATCATAACGCGCTTACCTGCCCATACACGGCAATTGAGCCGCGTCCAGCTGTCTCGCGTTGTAGGCCCATAGTCAACAGCACCTACGTTTCAGAGGAGCGTTCAGTGATGAATATCCATGTTCATACGTTGCGAACGAGATAGAATACGTACTTGCCCAGTGAATCCTGCGAGCCCAATGAACAAGAGTGTCAAGAGCCACTCCCAACGCGTTGGAACGACGACGGGGGTTCTCATGACAATCATACTGTGCAGAGAGAATGGGTAACCCGTCTACGGGATGCTGCGGGGTCACTTACGCGATCGTGGTTACAATAACACATAGCACGGAGTATGCGACTAAGTTGTGTAACGGATGGGCTCGCTTCCCAATGTGACGGATGGTGGTGTCTGTGTGACAGATTGGTATGAATGCCGCACAGAGAGGATGAAGTCATGAAACCTACATGCGCCTGCAGCACCCACCGCTCCAAGTAGCGCAATGCTATCGCTTCGATGAGCTCTTGCAGGCCATATCATCCGTGATCACTCACCCTACTGCGGTTACACGCTGAGCAGAGGTTACTGATCCGTCCGCTGCTACTTCGGCGACCATTCGAGGCATCACGTTATCGACACCTTGCGCGATAGAGTCATCGTGGAGACCACTGCCAAAGAGGAAGGCCGGACGAGCTATGAGGACGACCCCCAACAAACTCGTAACTATCATTGTTGTCCATTAGAAGGTCGCGCGAGAGAGGTCAAGACATCATCTACCTCCAGCTGCAGCTTCTCGCCATGAGAAGGCTTCACGTAAGAAGACTGCACCGGCAATAGCCGTGAATATGGGCGAAAGGAACTGCAGGACTGTCGCATCCGACAAGGATAGGTACTGCAACGAATAGTACAGGCCATAGATGCCGAGGAACCTATGAATGATGTCAATTTGTGTGCCGTCCGTAAATGACACCACAAAGTACACTGTATCGTATTAATTCGACACATGCTAGAGATGTGCTGAACAAAAGGTCGAATACGACCCCCATGTTTGTCCAAGGCACGCAAGTCATGCTCGACCTTTGTTCAACATATGCTCAGCGTGTATCCACTGGATACATAAGCTCACATTGTGAATGATGACTCACCCGAAAACACCACGCTGAATCAAAAAGTACCGCACGTCTTTCGGTCCCAATATAGGATCCGGCACGCTCATGAAATACCTGCAAGTGGATTGGCATCCCGCCGAGATATTGAAGTCATATACTCACATGTATGTCACGCAGCATATCCAAGTGATTGCCTAGATAATGATACGTCAGATGCGGAGCGGGTGGTCGCACTTGGTTGACGAAGGTTATACATACCATGCGCACAAGTATCAGCTACGGGGTCATTGAGTTACAGCCATGTCGCTCGAAATCTCCTCGTGGCCGTGTGCTGCTCACCTCCATCGCGGGTACCGGTGGGTCTAGACTATTCAACGTCTTCACGCCGACGTTCATGAGCGAAAAGAATAGTTGCGACGACGCGACCAGAAGTAGTCCGACGTTGTTCTCAACGACTTCACCGATACTGCCGACCCATCTTGCAACTTGACTTGCAACTTGACGCCAACCTTTCGCGAATCCTGACAACCCTGCGTTGGTTGACGTGGTACTGGTCGGCGCAGGGATGAACGAAACCTGGGGGGATAATGGTATATCCGCGTCGAATATCGTACGGTCTGGTGTGCTCGCGATGAATGGTGTCCTGCTAGTACTCGGCATTTTTTTCCCTCGCTCTTCGCGGCTGCAACACAACTTTGACCAAAGGTATCCTTCTGGTTGGCGATGAATGGTCTGAGTGACCTGACTAGCCAAGCGCAGACATAGATGATGAACGAAGAATGGGAAGATGCGCTCGCCTTGCGCGCAGCAGAGGTCGTCGCATCGGCAATCAAGTATTTGATTCGGAGATGGTAGGTGATCATCAATGGCTTATCAGCATTACCTACACAATTAGACCCCGAGTAGTGTTACATCAAATTTGTTTAGGCGGCGACCAAACTACTCCGGGAACAGCTTAGGAACAGCGCTGAACTTGGTAACAACGCCCATCCCATCCGTCGCCGCCGTCATGCACAGCGAGCTCGTTTCAATACTACCCTTCTGATCTGCATGGACGCTAGCCAACCTTCTCAGCTGCATCGCTCCTCTTCCTCCGCTGTAGATTTAACTGGGACGCCGGCTGGGCTCGTCAACTCTCGTCCGACCACACCTCTGTCTTCCGACAGTCTTGCTCGTCGCCGAACTAGCTGGGGAGGCACCAACGTCATCCAGGATCCTCTGCGTTTCAACCTGACGACGTCAAGTCCACAACCTACAGCGGGCCCGTCGCGTCATGCGGCGTGGTCGTCCGAAGACCCCTTCTACTCTCCGACGGAGGATGAGGTTCCATTTCACGACTACTCGTATCGCACTGGCGGAATGCGCTACCAAGATACTGGCGCAATCTATTCTGCGTCTCAACCCGGCCAGTCCTCAGCCTCTCTTATCTCATCTCAGTTCCGGGAGTCCGGCGATACTACCGACAGTACACGAGATGACGACGAGGCAGCTCTCACGGCGAACATGTCTCGCCAGGGTGCTGGAAGCGGATGGGGGTCTTCAGATGGTGTAGACCCAGAACGGTCAGGTGTGTCACCGCGCACGCGGAGGAGGACAGTCCGGTACAGCACGTCGCCGCTAAAGAAGACCGGAACAACACTCAAGACCGTGTCCCGCAACCTGCGACGCGCGTCATTACGCGTCGTTAACTTCGGAGGGCTAGGACTGGACGAGCACGTGCGGTTGGAAGACGTGGACGAGAGGGAGGGCAAGAGGGAGGACGAGGATGAGATGCCCGACGAGGACGAGGTTCTGCCCGACTTATCGAAAACGCTGCCCATACGAGGACGCACGCTTGGCTGCCTGGGACCTCGCAGCAGGATACGACTTACCATGTACAAGTTCCTCGTATACCCGTGAGTACTGCCTCCGCAGTCTACCGCCGTCACTTCATTTCTTGCTCCTATAGATGGACGGAACCGGTCATCCTCTTGCTGATCATCATCAACGCCGTCGTCCTCACAATACAAGCCTCTCGTCCTCACGCCCTCCCGGAAGATTGGCCAGACGACTCGCGACCGCCTCCTGTCGCTGGCTACTTCCATGCATGGGAAGACTACGCGCTCTTCGCATTATTCTGCTTATTCACGTGCGTACAGATCAATGCCTATGTTCGCACATACTCATCTTTGTAAAGTCTGGAAGCATTTGCTCGCATATGCGTATCGGGATTTCTGCTGGACCCGGAAGTCCCCGTCTCCACGCTCTTTCAGTCACCATTCTCATCATACCCGGATATCACCCGGCCGCCCAACACGGCTGCAGAAGCTAGTTTCAACCTCGCACGCACACCATCCACTCATTCACAAGCCGGACTCCACCGCGGCTCAACCATCACACAACGCCTGCGCAATCTCCGAAGCAACCTCGCTCGCCCTTTCCTACTGTCGCACAATGTCAACACTCCCTTGCCTTCTGCTTCCGACACAAATGGCAAAGGTACACCTTCTCGCACTCGGTCTGACACTGTTCAGTCAAAGTCACACATGATGGAGAAGGCGGTTGCTGGCGCGCAGAACGTCCATTCTCATATGCGAAACCCTTCGGAGCCTACATTCCTCTCGAAGGCTCTTCGCTCTGACAATCCAAGTGATACCCTTGCCTTACCATTCCGACTCAGCGTGGAGGACTCCAGGGGTCAAACTCAGCGCAACCTTCCCTACCTTCGACACAGCTGGACTCGAATTGACTTTGTTGCTATCGTGAGCTTCTGGATCGCTTTCGCTTTGGCGTCCGCTGGCGTGGAACGCAATGAGTACCACATCGGTCTGTTTCGTGCCATCAGCGTCCTTCGAACGGCTCGGTTACTTGCCATCACATCTGGTACTACTGTACGTTGCATGTGGATCTTCTCCTACAGCAGAACCTTACCCTCTTTTCAGACTATCATGAGATCGCTGAAGACCGCACGACCACTCCTCGCCAGTGTTGCATATTTCGTGCTATTTGCTATGATCTTATTCTCGTAAGTGCGCTGCATACAGAAGCTTCACGATTACTGAGGTTCCATCTAGTATAATCGGTATACAATCGTTCAAGGGCTCGTTCCGTCGAACGTGTCACTTGTCGGCCATACTTGGGGAGGATGAAATCCCGCTTGACCAGAATTGCGGAGGATACATCGACCCTACCACACTGCAACCAGTTGGCTATCTCGATCCCAGCGGTGTGAATGCTGCGGTGAAGGGATACATATGTCCGTTAGGGCAAGTCTGCAAGGTGAGCATTCAACTGTAAACCATCTGCCCTGGTTCTCACCCTCGCGACCTACAGGAAAACAGCGAGAACCCTGAGGCCAATCTGGAGAGTTTTGATGTCATCTATTACGCTGCCTTGCAGGTCGTCATAGTGTCTTCTGCGAACGGCGTGAGTATATACGCGTCTAGCCCTGCTATATGTCAATCGCTGAACTTCGTTGCAGTGGTCTGGCCTGATGTACCAAATGATGGACGCGGAGTTCTTCGTGTCCTGTTTCTTCTACATCGTTTGCATCATCGTGCTCAACTTCTGGCTCATTAACTTGTTCGTCGCCGTCATCACGAACACGTTTTCAGCCATTCGGTCGGATACGAAGAAGAGTGCCTTCGGAGCTGCTCCGTACGTTCGTCCCAGTTTTGCCTTATGAAACCTGTCTTTGACAAACGATGACTTCTAGTCTGGCCCCGGTTGTGGAAGAGGACGAAGAGGGTTGGTCCGTGGTAGATGGCCGCCGGGTTGCCGCTCGCAATCGCATCGCCGACATATACGAGAATATCCGATGGTGCTGGGTGGCATTTGCACTTGCTTCCGTCATCCTGCAAGCGACACGCACTGTCGATATCTCCGCGATGCACGACGAGATCTTGGATAAGGGCGAGCTTGCGTTAACGATCCTCTTCGATGTGGAGATCGTCATCCGAGTGCTCGCGTACCTACCGGACTGGAGGAAGTTTTTCTTCCGAGGACAGAACGTGTTGGACCTATTTCTTGCTATTGGCTCGAGTATCATCCAAGTTCCGGCTATCCATCAGTCGAATGTGTACCCCTGGCTGACCATCCTCCAACTGATGCGGTTCTACCGTGTCATCCTTGAGATACCCAGGATGAAACCCTTGCTGGTGAGTGTTTCCTTATGAACTGTGATTGAAAGTATTTGTTACTGATTATAACCAACAACATTTAGCTCGCCGTCTTCGGCAATATGTACGGTCTGGCAAACATGTCTCTGTTCCTGATCGAGATCAACCTGCTGGCGGCGTTATTCGCAGTTCAGTTGGTGAGCGGGGACATCAAAGCCGGAAGCCTCATTGACTTCGGAACCCTGTACAACACCTTCCTCGCCATCTACCAAGTCTTCTCCTCCGAGAACTGGACGGACGTGCTCTACACTGCGGCTGTACCCGAGGTGCCTCTTCGACAGTCGGCTGTGGTGGTTTTGTTCGTTGCAGGATGGATGTTCTTTGCGAACTGTAAGTGGCAATTATCGCTGATGACATGGGGTGCTGATATATGGATCCGACTCGCAGACATCGTGCTTCAGATGTTCATTGCCGTCATCAACGAAAACTTCGACGTAGCGGAGGAGTCAAAGAGGAGTAGGCAGGCGTCTCACTACTGGGCCTCTCACCGTCCACAACAAGTTCGCGCGGCGTGGGTACGCAAGTTGAACCCGTACCGATGGTTCAAGGCTCAGCCGAAGGCGATCGAAGTCGAGCTTCCGTCCAATTTAGTCTTGCCAATGCAGAAGGCGCTTGTTCAGGACTACAGTCTTCCGAAGAGGGATAAATCCTTTGTTGTTTGTCCCTTGTACTCGTTCTCCATGTTTCTTGAAGCTGATGTTGTTTGTTTCTAAAGGACGCATCCACACGAGGCAGTAATGGTTCTCGGCAGTATACCGCGAAGTCAACCTTGAGACGCTTGCAACGTCTCTTCGCGGGAGATATAGCGGCAGGGGACGTACCGCTCACTACTCTCCGGAGTACCCGCCGCGATTCTGCTGCACCTGCTGACCCTATCGACGAGGAGACCGAAAGGCATCTGTGAGTGGACATGGTTCGCCGGCATTCATTTCATCTGATTATCGTACAGTGAGGTCCTAGCGGCTTTGAACAACGAAGCGGTGGATGTTGAGGAACTCAATGATGCACTTTACGAACGACGTGCCCAGAAGGCCGACTTCATCCGCGACCATCCTACGTATGACAAGACGTTCTGGATCTTCTCGCAGAAGAATTGGCTCAGAAGGATGTGCCAAAAGCTCGTGGCGCCTGCGGGAGGTGACCGTATCTTCGGTACTTCTCATTCATCCATCGCGCATCCGATCTTCCAGCTCTTGCTTCTCCTTACCGTTATCGGAGGCATTATCGTGGAAAGTATCGCGACTCCGCTTTACCGTCGCGACTTCTATGCGCAGCACGGGGCCGTCCGCGGTACTTGGTTCGATATCGCCGAGGGCTCCTTCGCGCTCGTGTTGCTGTTGGAGTTCATCATCAAGGTCATCGCGGATGGATTCCTGTTCACCCCGAACGCCTACATTCGGAGCATCTGGAATGTCCTCGACTTCTTCATTCTCGTCGGCATTATGGTCAACGCCACGACTGGCCTCATCTTCATTGGCGGTCTAAGCCGAATCACCCGGTCTCTGAAGGCTCTTCGCGCACTCCGCCTCATCACGCTTATTGAGAAGATGCGCTCCACCTTTGAATCGTTGATCATCTCCGGCATAGCTCGTATCCTCGATGCTGCCCTGCTTGCCATCTTATACATGATCCCGTACGCCGTGTGGGGTTTAAACATCTTCGCCGGCGTCACGAACGAGTGCAACGACGACTCCGTAGCCGGGAAGAACGACTGTATTGGCGAATACTCGACGAACAACCTCATCGACGGCTCGTTCAACTACCTGGTTCCTCGAGTATGGGACAACCCCGCCCCGTCTACGCAGTTCTCCTTCGACAGTTTTCGGCAGTCTCTTCTCATCCTATTCGAGATTGTCTCTCTCGAGGGCTGGATAGACGTCCTCGGAGTAGCGACGAGCGTGACGGGCGAAGATCAGCAGCCCCAGACGAACGCGTCTGTGGGCAACTCGATCTTCTTCCTCATCTACAACTTGATGGGAGGTGTTGTTATCTTCACCCTGTTCGTCAGGTAAGCCATTGTGTTCTCATGATGACACCAGGATGCACTCTAATTCTGGCCTAGTATCATCATTGGCAACTTCACGGCGAGGACTGGATCAGCTCTCCTCACTCAACCTCAGCGAGAGTGGATCGATCTCCAGAAGCTGATCAAGCGGCAGCGGCCCTCAAAACGTCCCAAGCAAAGACCAACGTGGCGGGTTAGGCAATGGTGCTACGATCGCGCTGTTCACAAGCATGGCTGGTGGTCTCGGATGATGACTGTGCTCTACACCCTGCATGTTATCGCTCTAATGTTTGTGTGTTTTTCCGTCCTCGTTTCCCAACGTACTCACGGCGTGTATGCAGGACCCAGACGTTCACGCCGCAGGACTACCTCGATGAATTCCGCAGTAAGTTCTCTTACCCAAAGATGTTCTTTAGTTCGATACTCAACAGCGGTATAGACGATTTCTTCATCTTCGTGACGGTCATGTACTGCATCGACATCATCGTCAGGTTCTTCGGTCTCGGTTGGTCAAGCTACAGCGCCAACGGCTGGAACATCTTCGACATCGTGGTCGCTGCGGGCAGTCTTCTCACCACGCTGATAGTACGGTTCAATGCGGGCGGTTTCGTCGTCCAACAACTGCAGAAATTGTTCCTCACGAGTATCGCTCTGAAGCTCGTCCAGCGAGTGAACAGTCTCAACAAGCTCTTCAAGACAGCAGTGTACGTCTGCTTTGTTGGTGACGCCTTGCACTCGCTCACATGTAAACCTTGTTTAGTGGAAGTTTGCCCGTCATTCTGAGCCTGCTCGGTCTCTGGGTCATCCTGTTCCTGTTCTTCGCGATCCTCTACGTTGAGGTGTTCAGCATGACGAAGTGGAACACGGGAGAGAACCGAAACCAGAACTACTCCAGTATGGCGAACGCTCTGGTCATGCTGGCATTCATGACAACTGGGTGAGTCTTACCGTCTTGTCAGCATTGCCGCTTGGCTCATTGTCCTACAGAGAAGGATGGAACGAGTATATGCACGACTTGTGAGTACTCTTTGTCCACTGTAGAATGGGGTTTGTCTCATGTCATCATCAGTGCTCTGGACTACCCTCGCTGTACGATCACGGCATTCGGGGAGACCGACTGTGGCAGTGTGTACTGGTCGTTTGTGCTCTTTATTGCATGGAACCTGCTGAGCATGGTGAGTCGACTCATCGCGAGGCTTCCGTGCTTCCGTTTTCCTGACCTCTTGTTACAGTACATCTTCGCCAACTTGTTCACTGGTGTTGTTGTCGAGAGCTTTTACTACGTCTTCCAAATGTCTGGTGGCGCCAAGTCGATCACTCGAGAGGAGATGCGAGCGTTCAAGAAGGTCTGGGCGGAGTTCGCGAACCCCAAGACGGGATATCTGGAACGACAGAACTTTGTTCGCTTCTTTGGGGTAACTACAGGTCGCAATCATCCTGCCGCTCGCCTGCTGATATGTTTCGCTAGAAACTGAGCGGCATCTTCGAAGTCAAGATCTATCCTTCGGAGTTCAGCATTCCTCGCATTATGGCTGCCTCAAAGCTTCCTGTCAAGCGGGACTCGTGGTCTGAAAAGATCGTCGAGGGACATGACTTCAATAAGACCGAAGCCATCTTGAGTAACCTAGACCGGGCTGCCATCAAGCGGAGGAAGAACTTGTACAACCGCCTATACCATGAAGCGCGGATATCCCACGAGCCTGGCAAAGGCATTTCGTTTACGAACATGCTGCTGCTCCTCGCGCATCACAAGCTCATCGTGGATAAGGAGGCCCTTGTGTACGTGCGCTACTCCTCATGTCACGAGGATGACTTATTGACCCCCTTCGCAGATTGAAAGACCTTGTCGTCAGGACGGAGACCAACAAGCTAGTCACAGACCTTGTCGACTTCGACCGCGTACAGTCGCTCTTGCTCATGATTTTGTACCGCCGGCGGTACCTCGCCGAGCGAGAGAGGGCGCAGATGGCGGAGATGGGCCAGTCGGGTGGTAAGTATCTCCAAACTTTCCCTCATGTGCGTCCCCTCATGCATCCGCGACAGATATCCCTGCGATCATCGTGGACGACTTCCCTGCTACGCCGCCCATGACAACGCGCGATATTACTTCGCCTTATCAGACACCTGTGCACCCGTCTGTGGATCGTGACAGACCTGTACTCATGCCTGGTGCTCTCCAGTCTCCAGACGTCTCCTTCGCTGTCGAAACGCCATCTCGACCGCTACAGCGCCGCCAGAGGACGAGCGATGTGAGCATGTTGTCCATCGACATGAGCAGCAGGTGAGTTAGCGCGCTCCTCGCCTTTGCACCAGGATGTTAACCACTTACGCGACTAGGTTGGACGGTTCGATGTATAGAGATTCTCGGGCGGGTGATGACGACGAAATACTGTCATCCATGCAGAATTCAATGTGGCAAGGTGGGTTCTCGTTTTTTTTCTCGTGATTTCGCGAATGCATGTTAAGACTCTTCATAGACATGATGCTGGAAGCCGCAGAGGAGGATAAGGATTAGGACTTTTGTATGTAACCACTGTCGCTCATTCACTGCACATATCGTACTTCCCAGGGACTACAAAGGGTACTGTAGAGTTATTGCATTAGTAGTGTAGACCACCTTCGCATCTAACTTATTCGATGCTCATCACTTTTCCTTTCTGACTATTCACAGCGCCGACGATCTGATGCACGTATGGTAAACTCCACCATGTCAGTGGATCACCGCCTTCTACAGGCATCATGAGCATGTCCTTTGAGGTGTATACCATCTCCAAGAAGCGTTGGAAACACGCGCCAGAATCGTGCGATATCGTATGTATTATATGGGCGTCTATGCGCATTCCGGGGAGCCGCCGACCTCTACCACGCAGCCAATTCGCCCTTTCGGACGAGAAACGTGGATGGAGCCGTCGAAGAGGCACATGATGGTGTTTGCAAGGAATTGAGAGGGTCCTGCGAGGTATCGAAACCAATCAAAGCGAAGCGAGAGTGCTTCAGTGCGAGGCAGGGTGGCGGAAGCCACGTTTTGTTTAGCGATTCGAGCTCCGACAGAATATAGCCCTAGACCTCAACGGCGTTTCCATTTTGACCTTTGTCCCTCCGGTACCCCCATCCCAACTGACGACCCCATCCTCCCCCAGTCCCTTCTCTAATCCCTCATGTACGTGTGTTTCATGCTTCTATGCCGCTGGGGACTGCGACGTCGCGCGTTGGACGACTGGACGCGCGTCGACGCGTGGTTCTCAAACTTTTCTTGATCAATCGCGCTGACGTTGACGTCGCAGAATGCGTGAAATCGTTCATCTGCAGACCGGCCAGGTGAGTACGACGCGTCATGTGAGGTTCTCAGCAGTGCTCAACGGTTATCGTCAAACAGTGCGGCAACCAGATTGGTGAGAGGCGTTGATTGCTCGCGATATGCGCACCCAAGCGCTAACGCATCGCAGGTGCTAAGTTCTGGGAGGTCGTCTCTGATGAGCACGGCATTGAGTCGGATGGATTGTACAAGGGCAACAACGACCTCCAGCTCGAGCGGATTAACGTCTACTACAACGAGGTCGGCGCGAACAAGTACGTCCCCCGTGCTGTTCTCGTTGATCTGGAGCCCGGCACCATGGACTCCGTCCGCTCTGGTCCCCTCGGCAACCTCTTCCGCCCCGACAACTTCGTCTTTGGTCAGAGCGGTGCTGGTAACAACTGGGCGAAGGGTCACTACACGGAGGGCGCTGAGCTCGTCGACTCCGTTCTCGATGTTGTCCGCAAGGAGGCTGAGGGCACGGATTGTCTGCAAGGTTCGCGTTCTTTGTGACGGTTGCCGTCACGCGTAGTCACGCTGTGACCGTTGCTCATCTTCTCGGTCTATAGGCTTCCAGATCACCCACTCGCTTGGTGGTGGTACCGGTGCAGGCATGGGTACCCTCCTGATCTCGAAGATTAGGGAAGAATACCCCGATCGTATGATGGCCACTTTCTCCGTTGTCCCCTCGCCCAAGGTCTCCGATACCGTCGTTGAGCCGTACAACGCGACCCTCTCCGTCCACCAGCTGGTCGAGAACTCTGACCAGACCTTCTGTATCGACAACGAGGCGCTCTACGACATCTGTTTCAGGACGCTCAAGCTCACCACGCCAACATACGGTG
The DNA here is from genome assembly GCF_003813185.1 of Lentinus tigrinus ALCF2SS1-7. Taxonomy (NCBI): domain Eukaryota; kingdom Fungi; phylum Basidiomycota; class Agaricomycetes; order Polyporales; family Polyporaceae; genus Lentinus; species Lentinus tigrinus. The sequence continues at coordinate 270,223 of NW_027137940.1, forward strand.
ACCTCAACCACCTCGTCTCTATTGTTATGTCCGGCATCACGACTTGCTTGCGCTTCCCCGGTCAGCTCAACTCCGACCTCAGGAAGTTGGCTGTCAACATGGGTGCGTTGGAGCGCATATAGTGACGCCTTTGGACTTGCTGACCACAGCCAACAGTTCCCTTCCCCCGTCTTCACTTCTTCATGACCGGTTTCGCACCGCTCACTGCTCGCGGAAGCCAGCAATACCGTGCTGTCACCGTTCCTGAGCTCACGCAGCAGATGTTCGATGCGAAGAACATGATGGCGGCTTCCGACCCCAGGCACGGTCGCTACCTCACTGTCGCGGCAGTCTTCCGCGGCAAGGTCTCCATGAAGGAGGTCGAGGAGCAAATGCAGAACGTCCAGAACAAGAACTCTGCATACTTCGTCGAGTGGATCCCCAACAACGTCCTTACCGCGCAGTGTGACATTGCACCGCGTGGCCTTAAGATGGCCGTTACGTTCCTCGGCAACTCGACCGCCATCCAGGAGCTCTTCAAGCGTGTCAGCGACCAGTTCACGGCCATGTTCAAGCGCAAGGCCTTCTTGCATTGGTACACGCAGGAGGGTATGGACGAGATGGAGTTCACGGAGGCCGAGTCCAACATGCAGGATCTTGTCGCGGAGTACCAGCAGTACCAGGATGCCACGTACGTGATGCTTGTGAAATATTCCTTCCACCAGCTGGTCTGACTTTGATGTACAGCGTCGAGGAGGAAGGCGAGTACGAGGAGGAGGTCCCGGTCGAGGAGGAATAAGCGTGGCGCGCCCAAGTTGTCTCGCATGCTGTCCTTGCTCGTTGAAAAGGTCTACATCGTATACACGTTATATTGGTCGCTTTCAGTGTTTTCTGCACGTTATCCTTCTCACCCCTCCGCTGTCGTCGCTGCGCATGACGATGCACATCCACCACGATACTCCCGGTTGGCAACACCGAAGTTACCCTAGTCTGCATACCTCTCATTCATTGTCATACGTTTACGAATTCATGTCCAATTCCCCGGGATGGTTCTTGGAAGTTATGAGGAAAGGATATCTCTGACGACTCGCCCTGAGCGGCATCCATATCACCCGCCTAATCCTGAAGATACCCTTTTGTAAACCCGCTTGCTATCGACCCGTATCGGATGTTGATGCTCGCGTGTATTGTTCTCCAGACTATGGTTCTGACTCTTGCGATATCGACCATGAACATGGAGCCCCGTCGGATGGTCCGGGCACACTAAACACCTGAGGTGCGAGGGCGTCCAGTGACCAAGCACCGTACCAGTTTCCCTCGGTCTGGTCTTGTCCTCTCCCGCCGACGATGTCTGCGAAGACCATTCCCGATCGGTCCATCAGGATCTGCGCCGACCGAGGCGGCACGTTTTGCGATGTGCACGCGTCGTTTCCCGACCCAGAGAACCCGCAGGAACGGAAGGAGATCGTGGTGAAGCTCCGTGAGTACTACTATCGCGCGCTGCCTTGTGCCTGTGTCTGGTATAATGACCGCCCGAGTGCAGTCTCTCAGGACCCGGGCAACTACAGCGATGCGCCGACGGAGGGTATCCGGAGGGTGCTTGAGATAGTGACTGGCGAGAAGATCCCGCGAGGGAGCATACTTAGTACGGACAAGATCGGTGAGTGCTGATTATTTCCTCAATGCGCTTCAGAATGCCTTGCTATGTCCTGGTGGAGGATAGGAGATGCGAGGACGCGATTGCGAGTTTGAAAGGCCATGGGAGGACCTGTGTCGCGCATGCGGGGCGCGACATTGATAGGCAAGCGTTCGCGACGCATATGGCCATGATGTCCAAGAAGATTGAGGGCGACCCTATGCCTCAAACCGTTCGCTCGCGCACTACTGTGTTGCTCACACTATTCTTACAGACTACATCCGGCTATCCACGACCGTCGCGACGAATGCTCTCCTAGAGCGCAAGGGCCACAAGCATGCTCTTCTGATCACGCGCGGCTTCAAGGACCTGCTCCTCATCGGGAACCAGTCCCGCCCTAAGATCTTTGACCTCAACATCCGTCGCGCGCCGCCACTCTACTCGACTGTCCTCGAGATTGACGAGCGTGTCACTTTGGTGGGATACACCTCCGACCCGCAGGCCGAGGAGCATGCGATCCAATTCGACCAGGATGGCAAGGTGAAGCGAGGATACCGAGGAAAGGGTTGGGATGGAAAGGGTGATGCAGAGGGTCCAGGCGAGATTGTGCAGGGTCTTTCGGGAGAGGCGGTCAGAGTGATGCGCAGACCAGGTACTTATGGTTTCATCGCTCCCAATCTATGCTCGCTGACATCCCGCGCAGACATGGTACATATTCAAGAGAACCTTCAGAAACTTTACGATGAGGGTTATCGCTCGATTGCCATTGTCTTCTGCCACTCCTACACGTACCCCGAGCACGAACTGCAAGTCGCCGCGCTCGCGCGCACGCTCGGATTCTCACATGTCTCTGCGTCCTCACAACTGCTGCCCATGATTAAGATGGTGCCGCGAGGCGTGTCGTCCACAGCAGATGCCTACCTCACGCCGATCCTCCGGGAGTACCTCGACGGATTCTTCTCTGGGTTCGATGAAAAGCTCCGGGATGGCAAGGTTCTCAGTCCACGAGTGGAGTTCATGGGCAGCGATGGCGGCCTCGTAGACTTGAGGAACTTTACCGGCCTGAAGAGTATCCTGAGCGGACCCGCAGGCGGAGTTGTCGGCTATGCGCTCACAAGCTGGGACGAGGAGAAGAAGACACCGATCATTGGGTGCGCATATAGTCAGTTATCGTGGAACGTTCGCGTGCCTAACTTCCTTACAGCATCGATGTTGGTGGTACCTCCACGGATGTGTCACGTTTCGCAGGCAGATATGAGGTGGTGTACGAGACGACGACGGCGGGTGTCACTATCCAGTCGCCTCAACTTGACATCAATACCGTCGCAGCTGGTGGAGGTTCTTGCCTCACCTTCAGGAACGGCCTCTTCCTTGCTGGTCCTGCAAGCGCAGGCGCTGAGCCTGGTCCGGCATGTTACCGGTGGGTCCTGTCGCCCACTCAAAGAGTGCATTTCGCTGACGGTGGATGCACTGCAGTAAGGGCGGGCCATTGGCCGTTACTGACGCCAACCTCATCCTTGGTCGGCTTGTGCCCGACTACTTCCCCAAGATCTTCGGCAAGTCAGCGCAGGAGCCACTTGACATCGAGGCGTCCCGGTCGGCCTTCGACAAGCTCGCTGAGGATATCAATGCATCCGTGACTGAGGATAAGAAGATGAGTTTGGACGAGATCGTATACGGGTGAGTATTCACCTTGCACTAGTACTGTACCGGCGTTGAAAGATCCATGCTCCAGGTTCATCAAGGTGGCCAATGAGACTATGGCTCGTCCCATCCGCGCACTGACGGAGGCGAGAGGATACGCAACGTCTAAGCATATGTGAGCTAGGTCCATATTTGAGCTCCAGCTGCCGAAATGCTCATGACGTGTCCTTCAGTCTTGCCAGCTTTGGAGGTGCAGGTGGCCAGCACGCATGCGAAATCGCGCACCTGCTGGGTATCAAGACCATCCTCATCCACAGCTATAGTTCCATTCTCTCCGCATATGGCCTTGCCCTCGCCGATCGGTGCGCATATATCCGCTCAGATGCCTCTCATAATCCCTGACGTGCATAATCTAGTGCCTACGAGCTACAAGAACCCTCGTCCACATTCTACACCGCTGATAACCGCCAGATCCTTCGTGCACGCCTGGACAAGCTCGACGCGCAAGTGCGCGAGGAGCTGAAGCTGCAGGGCTTCGAGGGCTCCCGCGTGCACACTGAGCGAATGCTCAACATGCGCTTCGACGGGACGGACACCGCGCTGATGGTCCTTCCCCACCCGGACGACGGGGACGGGAACGAGGACTTTGAAGCAGCGTTCAGGCGCGTGTACATGGCCGAATTCGGCTTCCTCCTGGACACGAAGTCGATCATCGTCGACGACGTGAAGGTGCGCGGCATCGGCAAGACGTTCGACACGCTCGGGGAGTCCGTGTACAAGGAGGTCGAGAGGCTCGAGAAGCGCGAAGTCGACAGGTCCAAGGCGGACTCGACGTACAGCACGTACTTCGAGGGCGTCGGCCGCGTGGATGACACGCCGGTGTTCTTGCTTACGTCGCTCAAGGTTGGGGACACGGTCAAGGGCCCTGCTATGATCATCGACAACACGCAGACGATCGTGATCATCCCGGGCGCAACGGCTGTGCTTACCAGCAAGCAGCTGTACATCACATTGGAGTAAGGAGGATAGACGCAGTCTGCACACGGTGGATCGGAAGAGCAGCATACACTCAATGTACTATTGTGACTGGGATCGCACATGCATCTGTAGCGTTGTAGCGATAGCAAAGACCATCTGCATATCTTGATTATAGACCCCTTTCCTATGCGATGGTGTAGAGTTGCGTTCAGATCGACGCAGGCGTGCAGCCCGAGAGGCTGGTGAGCTGCGATGGGCAGTTGACCTGCTTGTAGGTAATTTGCCTGCACAAGCCAGACTTCAGTTGGAAGTTCTGAATACGTACGTACAAAGAGTCGACCCCTACCAGGTGTTGACATCTCCCCCAGCCCTGGATGCAGTTCGATTGAGTTTCATGACAGACACCGTGTAAGTGGGCATGATAGTTGTACGTACCACTGCCAGCGCCAGTGGCAACCGGCCTGCAGGTTGGAGGGAAGCTCGGAGCACTCCGCATCCGACGAAACGCCTTTTGAAGCCTCATCAGCCGATAAGGGTCAGGAGCACCGAGACAGGCGGACGTACCACCGTATTGACGGCCCCATCCACCGGAAGGAGCCCCATATTGTGCCGTGCAGGCATTGTAGTCTGGATGGGTGTCCAATCAGTGAGTGGGCTAGGGATACTGACAGGGGTATGAGGGGCTCTCACCTCCCACACCTCCGCCGGGTGTCTTCGTCGGGACATGTCAGCTATAAAGGAAACATTAGAACAGGAATGAGGGCTTACGTAGATGTCGAAGTCGGTGTCAGTGATTCCTTGCAGCGGGACACAATCAGTTTCCAAAGAAAGCCTCGTAGATGCGCAGACCATCTACGTACCTCCAGCATTGATGGCCTGCACGATCATAGACTTGCCCGCAGCAGCGCCAGACGTCCAGGTGAACTGGTAGCACTTGCAGCAGGTCGAAGTCGCGGTGTTGCCGTGCCCGGCGAAGCCGTACGAGAGCGAGCTGTTCACGATGATGGGCTGGTACTTGGCGCACGAGAACGCGAGGTTGCCGGAAGACGCGAAGCAGGCGTTCTGAGCCCCGGACGCAGCGGCACCGTTGCTCTGGCTGCAGGACTGCACCGGTCCTGTGGCGCCCGGAGACAGGTTGGAGGTGTAGCCGCAAGCGGGTTCACAACTGCGAAGAGCATGGGGTTCAGTTCGAGCGAACGGACGATGAATGCCGATGGACAGTACCAGTCCCATGTGGTCGTGGTTGTCCCAGATGTCTGAGCTTGCACAAAGGAGACAGCGGTGAGAGCTGCTAGGGTACCAACGAAAAGGGAGTGGAAGCTGAACATGTTGTCGAGTGGCCGTACTGCTTGTTGCTGCAGGGACGAGCGGACTGGACGTGAGCTCTACCGTGATACGAGTATAGATTTATATGCACTCTGTTGCGGGCTTCGCAAACGCAGGATACGTCGCCGCCTGACCAGGATGGCTCCGAGTAGTGCCATCCACGAGAGGTTCTCCCGACTGTGCCGTCACATTTCTGGTCGGATGAGCTGGCCCGTAATATCGCGGGTCCGTGCGTCGCGACGGCAACGAACGGCTCGTGCGAGATGTGGAGCAACGGTCGGACCAGTCTATGTCCTATATTCATGCCAGGTTCCCGAGGATTACCCAGTATGGGACGATACAGACCCCGAGCGGATGAGAGGCTCATGAGGCCTGTCCTGCTCCACCGTCAACCACGCGCCTCTTGCAGCAGAACCAGCACATGAGCGCAAAAGACAGTGGCCCACTCAGAGCGTCCGCCGGTGACCGTTCGAAGTTGACCCGCCTGCTGCGTCGAGCAGTCCGTCGGGAAACGTAAGGAATAGGTTCTAGCGGAGATCCTCTGTTCTTCATATGATGATGTTTCAGCAAAGGCAGATGCGACGCAGCCGAGCCGAAGCCTACCATGACGGTATACGAATGTTTGAACATAAGACCACACACCGGTAGTGCAAGAGCACAGCACCCAAGGTCTGGATAAGGGGTAAGACACTGCAACATCGATAGCATTCCACAAAGCACCAAGAAAGACTACAACGTATACCCTACAGCAACTGCGCAGAGGTCAATATCTAGGTAGGGTAAGCACATGAACTGTGCACACTCACGAAGTTCTACCGGTCTATCCCATTTTCAACTGGGATGCTTAGCTCTTCCAACGCCCGCCGACCACGCGTGACCCAGTACGACAGTACCTCGGGATCCTCGAACCACATCTTCTGCTCATCCGCAACAGGCTCTACGACGCCCCCTTGCTCTAGCAACGACGACACGGGTACAGCGGTGTCCTCGTCGTTCCCTACGACTGCGACCTCTTCTGCGTCTGCACTAGGGCCGCGCATGCGTTGCCGCTTCTTTCGTTTGCGAGTCTTGCCATCGCCATTCGATCTGGCGTTGTTCCCAACAGACAGATCGCTGTCGTCTGTCTGCGGTGTCGCTCGCTCGTCGACATCGGCAGTATCTGCATTGGAGTGTTCGCTCTTCCCGACAACGGTGAGCTTTGACGAGCGACTGGCGGGAGGACCATGTGGGCCCCAAAGGCCACCCGAACGAATCCACGCAGCAACGTTCTCCTGAGCCTTGATCTCGTTGAGTACGCCCGTGACAGCGAGGAGCATCTCGTCGTAAGCGACTTCGGGCTTTCCGCTGTCTCCAAACTGTTCCAGGAGCGCCACCCGTTTCTGTAGCTTCTTCTCCTTTCGCTTGCGTTTCTTCGAGCCTTCCGAATCAACACGAGGGCTCCCCTCGGGGGAAGCGTTGGTGCCATCTGGTGAGGGAGGTGCATCGTCCACGTGAGATGAGGGCGCATATACTTCGGTCGCGTCCCCATCGGCCTTGAACTCGTCGAGTTCTCTCCGCGCCTCAGTCGCAGCGATCCAGTCTTGCTCCTTCTGCGAACTCTCTAGGTCTTTCGCGCGCTGTTCCGCGGTGTACTCTCCGATGCAGACGTGGTTGAAGGGCTGGAGCTCAGCCTTGCGAGGCGAATCGTCGAGGAGCAGCGTTGTGAGCGCGGAGTGTGCCTGGGGAGAGATGGTGTCTAGCGGCGTCCTGATACTCCCGTCGCTGGGGCGAGACGGGCTGGAAGGCTCAGATGAGCTGAGCGGTGTGCTTGCGATGGACGAGTGAGGGGAGGAAGGCGCATCTCCCGTCGCTCGAGGTGACAACAAGGACCAGGGCTTCTCCAGGTCCTTCACGGTCTGTACTTTCTGGACTGCATATATCCAGTCAATATCGCCAGTCGGTCTCAGTTAGTGAGAAGACGCACAATAGTGTTCGGTAGACAACCCGAGGGTATCCCTCGCCCAGACCGCGATCATCTTGTCCCTGTCTTCTCCAAAGCATTTGTCGACCATGTCGTCGACGCTGTGCGGTTGTGCCGACGACCACACCATGACATCCAACCACGACTTCGTCTCGGGCGCAAACAAGAATGATCTGAAAGCCGACATGTACGGCCTTGGATGTACTGGTCGCAGACGAGGCAGCAGATTGCCTCGCGCATCCCGCGAGCGTTCATGGTGTCTTGCTCTTGGATTGTTTGGAGACCGGTGCAGGAGAGTGCCATTGAGATCCAAGACAAGCAGCTTGCGCAATCGGGTAGGATCGTCAACTCGAGCAGGAGTCTGCTGCGCTAGTGCGAGATAGGTGGCCGATGGGGTCTTTGGGGGTGGTGAAGGAGGTGGTGGCGGAGGGCTCACATGGCGGGGAGGTGGAAAAGGAGGAAAATGAGGAGGAGGAGGAGGAGGAGGAGGAGGAGGAGGCGGGGTCCGCGGCCTCTCTCGCATGGACGTCGCGCTGGAGGGCCGGGGCGGTAGAGAACGCAGGCCATGGTAGAATCTAGCCTCTGCGTCGAGATTGATATATCAACTTCAACCTAGGGAAGTATGGACGAACCATTGTAAGACATCTGCGATGAGGGTGGCATTTGAGAGCCCTCACCCTCCCAGAGATCATCACGAGGCCCTCGTCGGTGTCGAGAGTGGTGGCGACTATGTCCAGACATCGAGTGCAGCAACCGCGACGCGCGGCGAACGGCAGTAAAAGGCAGCAGAATTGTGGTGAAAGCCAACTTGGGAACCTGAAAACTGAGAGAGAGCGCGAGAAGACCGCGTCGCGCGAGGCTGACGGCTCGCGCGTCGCACGTGCCCGGAACGCGTCTCGGACCGCGACGACGACGACGACGACGACGCCAGCTGGTCTGCGACGCCCCCCACGGCTCCGGAGGCGCGACCACGCAATGGCCTAACCGCAACGACTTGTTGGGAGGAAGGCGCGACCAAAGCCTTGCGGAGGAGATGGTCGCTGCGGGATGTTTGAACTCTGATATACATATCGCCGTCGGTACCGCTTGTTGTTCCTCTGATCACGACCGTTGGATGTCTGCTCACGATACCTGTTACTTTGAAGAGCCCATAGTGTATACATTACCACAGATTTCCAGTCGTTGTAATTGCCTATTCCGCTTCATGGTGTACCCCGCCAGCATGACTACGCATATCGCGCATAGAATATGAGCGTTGTGAAACCCGAAACGTACATATAGTACTACATACTGAATACATCTTGTACAAACCAGGAGCATCCTCCGGCCAAGTACTCATACAGGCAATCTCAGGTCAAAGAGATATCATCTCTCGCGTCCTACGCCCCACCGCTCCTCCTTTCATCGACGTACTGGACAACGGAGGCGCATCGACATCCCCGATTGAGTATAGAGCGACTTCCACCGCATTCATGTCGAACGAGTGCCTGGAGAACCACTTAGCAAGCGGCTTCCCATTTACCCCTGAAGGCAGAGACGAGAAGGAGGAAACCATCTCCCGAATCTTGTCCTCGCTTTCACGTTCAACGAGTAGCTCGACCACACGCCTCGCCATTACTGGAGACTTGAAGTCGAACGTCCACCGCACCGGCTCTCCAACCTTGCTCTCGGGAACCATGCAGATAACATAGTCGGCGGCTTCGAGATGGCGTTGATACTGAGCTCGAGCCGTGACGATGTCGCGGAGTTGGTCGCACCACCAAGGTTGGGCCTCGCGGTAGCTGATATCGAGACTGGTGAAGTCCATGAGGCCGAAGTATACATCCCTGGGTGCGCGTCCAAAGTGTTGAATGACGGCATCCAGAAGAAAGCGGAATGCGTCCTCGGCCGATGATGGACTCGTCACGCCCTGGTCTGCACAGCACTTCTGCAGGAGTGCGCGGATGCCGTTGTAAGGGAAGGCGAGGGTGCACCTTGTCTCCGAAGGCTGCTGTCCCGGCCAGTTTTCGACGAGCCCACGCAGGCGCTCCATGAACTTGGGATATCCCCACTGAAGTCGTAATCTGCAAAGCGAAGACTTAGTATTGTAGTGCAAAGCCCTCATGTCAAATACCGCACCCTTTATCAACCTCCTCGCGACTCCACAATGGAAACGCGGTGAGAAGAGCCTCCCGTCTGATGCGCCACTCCCTGTACAGGTCTTCGTCGGGCGTTGACGCCTGGACCGGGAACACTGGTCCGTCGGTCGACCCGGGGGGAGAGCTGCCACTATGTGGGTCTAGGAGAGACCAAATGAATCCACAAGAAGTTTCGGGAAGACTTGAGCAGGACTGCGCCGTGTAGACACGACCGTGGTAGAAGAGAAGGGGACTCTTGCTCTCCAAGTTCAGCAGGACGACCTGCCTCTTCTGAAGGAGGCAAACGAGGAGGTACCAGAGGAACAGCGACTTTCCTGAAGACCAACACTTGGATTCGGGACCACAAAAACAGGGAAGAGTGAGAAGTGCGTACCAGTGCCAGGCTCGCCGGTGAATATGACTCCTCTGTCACGGAAGACCAAAGCTTGGTACCAAACGTGAGCGTATGCCTCTTGATAACAATCACGGACGAGGATGCGTGGCATGGCAGTGGCGAACAGCCTGTCGATAGGTGAAATGTCGAGGACAAGAGAGTTGTGTTCATCAAGAACACCGATTTCTGTAGCGTCCTGCCATTTGCTGGTGAACGCCTGCCACGCCTGCTGAGCGGGCTTCCAGTGTTCGCGGTCTCCTGGAGACCAAGTCCAGCTCTCCTCGTCTGCTCGATAATTGAGAAACGTCATCAGATTGCTATCAAACATGGGATCGGAAGTATTTACCGGCATTGAGCTGGATGAGTTTTTGAACGTCGTCGAGTAGATCAAGCGACAGATATGCAAAGGGGTCTGTGCTGCTTCGCTGAGAGGCAGTCGAGAAAGGAGGATTCATGATACTTTGTACAGCGGTTTCGCCAAAATGATGGCGGTTACTACTAGAGAAAGGAGCATCTTCGACCAAGTCGATGTCCGAAAAGTTTAGTTTCCGCCCCTTAGTGTCATCGACTCCTATGATTCCGAAGCGGCAGTGCCAGTGCAACAGCACGAGAGGATGTGACCTCCTGCAACAGAAAGTACGGGGCTTGCTCCGAAACTACGGAGACTGGTGTTCGGTAAACAGCCCGACAGTATTCCTCGCCATGAGCGCGATCATCCTGTAGGTGGAGGAGGAGGGTTCCGCGGCCTCTCTCGCATGGACGTCGCGCTGTCAATGGAGGGTCGGGGCGGTAGGGAACGTCGAGAGTGGTGGCGACTGTGTCCAGACATCGAGATTGAATGCAGCAGCCGCGATGCGCGGCGAACGGCAATAGCTAGTGAAAGGCAGCAGAATTGGGGGAAAGCCAACTTGGAAACCCGAAAACTGAGAGACTCAGAGAGCGCCGCGAGAAGACCGCGTCGCGCGTCGCACGTGCCCGGAACGCGTCTTGGACGTTGTCCGCGACCGCGACGACGACGACGACGACGCCGGCGTTGTCTGCGACGCGGCGCACGACGGGGTGGCTTTTCTTTCGTTCTCTCGCTTGATGGCACGCCTTCGTCGTGACACCCAGGACTCCGGAGGCGCGACCACGCAACGGCCTCTCCGCGTCGTCGCGTCGGGCACGCTCTTCGTCACGAACAACCTCGGCCTGCCGACCCACCCGAATGCGAACTCTGTTGTTCGCGCACATACCGTCTCGCGCGACCGCGGCGGATCCGCCAGTACATGCTTGTCTATCGTCGCACAATTCCCGGCCGTGGATGCCGTGTTGATCGCACCTCTCGGGGGCAATGAGGAGGGGCAAAGGATTATTTCAGAGCTCGAGAAGGAGCGGGTGAGTACGCGGTACTGCAAAGTGTGGCCTGAGGCCGGTGTGCCGCAGGCATGGGTGCTGCATGCAGGTATGTTCCAGTGTTCCATCACAGATACTCATAATTGAACAGTGCAGATGATACGGACAGTCGTACCGTGATCAACAACAATCCATTACCTGACATCACCCATGAAGAGTTCATCTCACTCACGGGTCCCCTCATTGTCCCCGAGAACTACGCGTATCTCAACTCGTCTCTGCCTTCGACGCCTCCTGCTGGGATACAGCAAACGCCTGGCGTGAATGCCCCAGGGCAGCCTCGTCCGTCAACGTCCAACCAGGCTGGAACTCCACCAGCACGGACAGTGGCGAACAGTCCAGCGCCGATCGACTGGGTTCATTTCGAGGGTCGCTCAGTGAAGACTACCCTTAGCAATATCATGGGTTTAGATGGGCTTGCGCGGGAGCGCAAATGGCGAAGCCACTGCGTGTTCAGCGTGGACGTTGGGCGAAGAGCCCGCCAGGGTGTGGAAGCAGTAAGACATCTGTCTATACGCACCGACCATCGACCTGACACACTTCTCCGCAGCTTATCCCTCACTCAGACGTCCTGTTCCTGAACAAGCACTACGCCCGCGCGCACTCACCGCAGTACGCTTCCTCTCCCCGCGCGTTCCTCCTCTCCCTCACGAACATCGCACCCCCGCATGCGCTCCTCGTCGCACACTGGGGCAGCGACGGTGCCGCCGTTCTCTCCGTCCCGACCAGGGAGTACTTCCAATCGTCCGGCTGGGTAGAGCCCAACGTCCCGCCCGTCCCATCTCCCGTACCTATGCCTGACCCCACGGCCATGCGGAACGCCAGCCGCATGGACGATGTCGATCTCCAGTCCGTCCGCACAGGAAGCGACTTCTGGGCCGGGGGAGGACACGACACCGAGTCGTCGAGCATGTTCACCGCCGATCTCCTCAACTTCGGCCCCGGCTCAGGTTCAGGCTCCGGCTCGTCCCCCGCACGGCGCCCGCCCGCAGACGAGGAGATCGCGCGTTACCAGCGGAACGGTCCGAACAAGAAGCAAGACCGCTCGAGGCACCGCGGGAAGCGCGCTGCGTTCCGCGACGACGACGACGACGGGTCCTCGTCGGACTCGGACGGGACTCAGATTGCTGGACATGGTGGGGGACTCCGGCCGGTCTTGGACGCGCCGCGGCGCCCGCCGCCGTCCAACGAGATTGTGGACGAAGTCGGGGCGCAAGATGCGTTTGTTGCTGGTATGATGTGGGCGCTGAGCAGGCGGCTGCTTCCTGGAGAGCCGTACACCCCATTCGCAGTTCATAGCGATGGTGCCGTTGCGGGTGCGGAAGGGGATACGCAACGGGGGAAATGGAGGCTCGAAGAATGCCTGAGGTATGTGTCAATCATTCCCGAGACTCTGAGCGTTCACCCGTGATTGACTAACTTGTGGGGCAGATTTGCGACCGAACTTGCTGGGAGGAAGGCGCGACGAAAGGGATGGACAGGCCTCGCGGAGGAGATGGCTGCTGCGGGATGGTTTGAACTCTGATATGTCGGTACCGCTTCTTGTTGCTCTGATCACGACCGTTGGATGTGTTTGCTCACGATATCTGCCACCATAGTGTATACCATGCCATAGTTTCTCGGTTGTTGTAATTGCTAATGTGCTCGCATCTACATCTGTTCCGCTTCATGGTGTACCCCGCCGGCATGAATACGCATACGATGCATGGAGTATGGGATAATGTGAAACTCGATACTTTGACTGCATACTAATACGACTTGTATATAACCAGGAGCATCCTCCGACCAAGTAGTACTCATACAAGCGATCACAGGTCAACAGGTCAAAAAGACATCGTCTCTCGCGCCCTACGTCCCACTCCCTCCCTTCGTTGAGGTGCTGAACTACAGCGGAAACGCACCTTCAACAGAAGTAGAGCAACTTCACGGAGGCCTGGGAGACCCACTCAGCAAGCGGCTTCCCATTCACCCCTGAAGGCAGAGGCGAGAAACCATCTGGCGGAGCTTGTCCTTGCTTTCGTATTCAACGAGTAGCTCGACCACGTGCTCTCCCATCTTCGCAGACTTAAAATCGAATGCCCACCGCACCGGCTCTCCAAGCTTGCTCTCGGGAACCATGCAGATAACAAAGTCGGCCACCTCAAGATGGCATTGATACTGAGCTTGAGGCATGACCATGTCGCGGAGTTGGTCGCGCCACCAAGGTTCGGCCTGGCGGTATCTGACGTATTGCGCTTCTGAGCCTATGCTGCCTCGATTGCACGAAGCCGAGCAATCAAATAAGTCACTGCTCCGAATCTTGCAGCGCGGGTAACCGGAGGGGAGTGAGTGATATACCAGATACACTCACAGATTGGCGACGAGCGGGACTGGGCGATGTTTGATGCAAAGGACACCGTTCTAACCCCGTCATAGCATGTACACCTTGTGTATACCGTACTCGGAGACGTGGTTGGATAGGATGGGGCGGAGGAGTCGTGATCTGCAGAAGGCCAGATGCGCAAACGAGAGCGCATACCTTCTTCCATTCTCTTCGGTCGAGGGCGGCCTCGCGGGTAACATCGGTATGCAGGCAAGGCGATAGGAGCTGGTACTACTGTCGATGCCATAGGGTTTTCAGTGAAGTCGAGAGGGTGCACGACGGGATAGGATAAGTTTGACGCCAGTGTACTTGAAGCAGCTTCTATTTCTCCCCCTACGCGTCACGCGCATGAGGCAACAAACCTAACATCATTCGGCCTGCGTGCGAGAGTACGACAGGACAGAGTTAAGTAGCTGTTCATAACAATGTCAGCCAGCAACAGACCCCTCAACAAAGTGATAACACACCTCTACGACAATAATCACGCAGACAGTTCATCCCTCACTCGTCTTCATATCCCTGCACTGGTCTCCTGGGCCGGTTGGGGACTACAAATTCAACGCGTTAGCTCAGTCACCTCCTGCGCGTATGCCCTATTCCCCTATCTCCTCCTCCACACAGCCGGCAAAGTACTCACCGGGGTACGACGTCGGAATAGGCTCCGGGGTCTTGTAGCCCAGCGATTTGCGGATGGGCGGGACGGTGACGAGCATGGTCGGTCCAATGAGGCCTATGATGACCGAGTAAAAGATAACGGGCTGCTCATGGGCCTGCCGTTGCTGCTCGTGACATTCAGCTTGTCAAGCACGACTCGGAAGGGGCGCCAGGCGACGTACGAGATAGCGGTATGTCTGCCTGAACGCGGTGGCCATGGTGGCGGATGTCGGGGACGAGTTCGGCGTCAACTTCGTGACGGGACATGGGGTGACGTGCGTTATGGTCACGGGCGTCACGCTCGTGGCTGGGCGGCCCGACTGACCCAAGTCGAATCCGCAGAACGTGGTTGGAGTCCCATCGTCCAGACAAACGATAGGCTATCCGACGCACAATTTTCAAATTCTATATTGTGGCCCATCTACGAGTCCGGAAGAAAGGGAGTTTTACGTCTGTCTTGGAGTGCGCTGTTCTATATCAAGATGGACCCATACTGCATGGTGCTAATCCTCACACCTATCCAGTTCCTGTGCCGTTCTCTGACATCGATGAACTCGGCTCATCTGTTTCATTAATCAGGGTCCCCTCGGCCCGACTAGCACCTGGGGCCCCGGAATATCTGCGACAGGAAACTTCTCCATCTCGAGCCCGATGGCTTCAAGTTCAACGTAGCCCTCCTCCAGGCTGGCATTGGCGAGCAATCCCTCTTCGAGTGCTGTATCTTCGACGACTTGCGATTTTGCCGCTGCCTGCTTGCTTAGCTAGTAGTAGTCGCATACCAACCGTCAGCATCAAAGCCATGCATTGAACTCGATACTAACCGCGACGTATATGGCAGACGACAGGATGATGACCGTTCCTAGGATAGACGGCGGCGGCGGCGTGGTGTGGAAGAACACGCGCTCGAAGACGAGCGCGAATATAACTTGCACGTATATCGCCATGGTTCCCCGACCTGCTGTCTCGCGCTGCAGCCCGGTCGTCATAGTCATCTGGTACATTCCCGAGGTACGTTCAGCGGAGAATTGGGAAGACTGAGGATTCGGTAGTGATGTACCTGGGCGGCGAACCCACAGGTGCTGACAGCCAGGATCATGAGAAGACAAGGGAAGTTGTCCGGGACTACGACAGGCGTTCGAGCGACAACCATACTGCGAAAGCTCTGCTCAGTCTCCCTGACCGAAGAGACTCGAGGTCAATACGTACGCAATTGGGGCTGTTAGGATGCAGAAGAACGAGAACGCTCCGAGGTTGTGCATGGGGTGCGCCCGCTTGCCAATAGCTCGTATTGTCGTATCTGAGGTCATAGCTGGTTAACCGAGAGACGAGGTTCCTGTCTATGTTGAGCTCACAGGCACTAGTGAGACCTACTACACCGAGTAGTGCGACCCTGGACGACTCTATGAATGTGCATCAAAACGAAGTGGAACGATGAAAATCACGCACCCAACTGCGCCCAGACGTTGTGAGGCAGTGACCACCACTGCGCGGTCTTCGTTTGCAGGAACATCCAACGCGTCCCTACCAAACAGGAACTCCGGTCGCGCGATAAGCACTACGCCCACGAAGCTGAATACTATTGGCAGTACAGTCAGTCGCACATAATGCAGGCGAGGGGTAACGGTACGCACCACTGGCTAGAACCTGCTTGACAGTGAGGTCCTCCTTCAGTAGGAACGCTCCGGTTACAGCAGTAGCCATTGGCGTTAAGAACGACAATACTGTCGTGTCAGACAGTGACAGATACTGCAAGGCGTAGTATGTCCCGAAGAGCCCCACGAACCTAGGATACAACGTTGACGCGTGAGTCAGTCATGCATGCAATCCCGTGTCACGGGCGTACCCAGCGAGTCCCCTGAATGCGAGCAGGGTGCGGATGCCTTCGGGACCCAGAATCGGATTTGGAACTCCCGTCATTGTCCTACCAAAATCACCTGAGCGTCAATGCAGGGCCTACGGGGGAAAATCCACGTACATGTAGACGACACAAACAATCCAGGTCATGACCATGCGGACCCATATGAGCTGATACAGTCGCGTCAAAACCTCGCGTTCATGCACAGAAACACTGGACTTACCTCTAAAGGATGCACAGGCGGGTCGAGCTCGTGCAGCTTCTTCACGAACACGCCCATCAAGGAGGCGAACCCCTGCGACAGAGATATCAAGAGCAGCCCGGTGTTGTTGTCGAAGACCTCCTTGGAACGACGCGCGAATTTCCTGAATGGCTTGAATCGCGCTCGTTCGGCCACCTTCTCCTGGAACATGGCTTCCGTGGGTTCTTCCTCCCGGCCATCGAGCGTGGCCAGCGGGACATAGTCGGAGTCGTCTTGCCGTCCATTCAGACTAGCCCCGGGCGCATTCGTGAAGACCATGGTTCCTCAGTGAGCGAAGGGCGAGCGTGCGCATATCAGAATAGTTGCGAATCGCGAGAATTAGAGGATGAGAAAGTGCTGCGGCACCGTCCGAGCACTGCGGAGCCTATTGGCCAGCTGGGAAAGCGCGAGGAATATGGTCATGTCGGCCGCCGGGACAGATGTTTCACTTTCTCAGCATTGCGGCCGCCTCTGAGACATGCTATTTTATAACCATCATGAGGAGATCATGTCAAGATGAGCTTGCAACTCGGAGACAGGGTGAAGCCTGTATATTCCACTTCAGCTACGATCAAAGTGCATATCTTAACTGTGGCGCACGTCATTAACGAGCTTTCGTCTTGTCCGGAAAGCAAGGGGGCTGAGTAGTTGGTCGAGAATACGATGAACCTAGAAGCACATGTGGTGGACGTTGGAAGACCGCTGTATGCTGGTGAGAATTTACTGTGCGGCGAGCTACCTTTCGGCGCTTGTGATGTTGTCTCTGCTCCATCACTGGCACCGCGACTCGCTCAGTCGCCGTAACTCACCAGGCAATCTCCGCTGCAGGATAACGGAGAACAGCATGTTCATGCTTCTGCAATGTGTGGAATAGCTTCGCCAGTCTAGCGAGCAATACACCACTCGCACGCAGCCGGATCTCTTCGCGAAGTGCCCATCCCATATGTTCAAGGCGGACATCCGGGATTCGGCCCTACTACTGGCGAAAATTGGCGAAAACCGGATAGCTCAATGAATCCAATGCATGCTCGCTGATATCTCATGGGACATGGTACGCTCTGATTCTTGGACTTTAGACAGAACCGCTGATCATGCAAATTGCAGGCCTGCCAGTGTCTCCTTCGTACTGTACATGCCATCTGAGCGGCAGTCAGTGCCTTTCTAAGTCCATCCTCTGCTCTGTGGTACCTAGCAACGATGCGAACAGATTCTTGGGCGCAAGACGCCACAACGCACAGCACATCGCGTGCCTTCGTTCTATGGGGATACCAGCGAGGAATTGCCCACACTATGTCCGCCTGCTCCCAAAAGAGGTAACGATGTCCAAACGGTAGGGGAATTCCCCATGATTCATCGGAGCCTATTCCTCCGTTCATAGCATCCGGAGGGATCCCCTGCCGCTCCTCAATTATGCGCGCGCGGTTTTGACTCGGCGGCATGTGTCATTATGCTGTCGCCGAGATCTACGGTCTCTCCGATGTATATATACTCCCCATCCCATGCGGGGGACAAGGTGGACGGCACCTAGCGCGACCATGGCTTCCACTCCGCCGACATCGTCTGCTCCTGGACTCCCGGGTGCGTTGCCTCAGATTCCCGTTCTCGACAACACGTTCGGGGCGCTACTCATCGGGACTTTCATCGGTCTCATGTGCGTGAAATAGTCGGTCCATGGCCTCAGCGTTGCTAACACCCTCTTAGGCAGTACGGTTGGACCGCTCATCAGTGCTACAACTACTTTCGCACGTACCAGGGTGATATATGGTTGCTCAAGAGCTTGGTATGTCAACGCCTATACTCTCTATCTCACGTCTCTCAAAGCTACGCCTAGGTGATTGTTGTACTGTACGCCGCGTTCGCATGCCTCGTTCTTGGCGCTCTCTCATAGGACTTGCAGAGTACTCGAGACGTTCCACAGCGTGCTGTGCATGCACTTCTGGTAAGCCCGCAGGCAGCGGGAGCTTCTCGGACAGTCACTGACACTGTGGCGGGTGCGCTACCAGCTACTATTATCTGACGAGCAACTATTTCAAACCGGCAGCGCTGGCTCAAGGAGTATGGTACGTCCAGTACTCGTAATCACCCAGTCTTTTGACACGATCGTCCGTTTTCTCAGGTCAATTAACGTGAGCAAGAAGCCTTGAATCCCACCACATATATAGAAAATCTGACACAACGATCTGCAGCTGCTGGGCGTGTCCACGGTAAGCGGTATCTAGGAGCACACGGCCCCTCGGATGGGCGCTGATACGCCTGGAACGCAACGCAGGGTGCCGTAATTCTGGTCTCTCAGCTGTAAGTACCTCCTCCTTCGTTTCAGCTGGGCTCTGATCAAAGTGGGTCCCAGGTTTTTCCTACGTCGGGTATACTTGAGTGCGTGGCGCAAACGCCTCTATTCGCGTGACTTGACTCTTATTGACCATCCGTAGTCGGACGCAAGTTCCGGCCGCTCGTGGCGTTCTGTGTGAGTTATGTCTCACCTATCATGGGCAGCGGCGCGCTGATCGTGTCAACGACAGGGGGTCCTGCTCTTGACTGAGTTTGGTGAGAGAAAGGCGTAATATGTCCTTCCCGTACCCTCGCAGCTGACAGTTTGCAATGTGCCGGCGTCACGGTTACAGGATTCGCCACTGGTGAGTGCTTCTTGCGCAAGAGTCTTATAACTTGGTACTGACGGCCTTTGGCCTCGAAGCCGTCACCGTCGATACATTCCTACACCCAACATTGCACAACAGCAATCAAGCTGTGAGCGCTTCGTGCACTAAGCCTACGAGCACATCTGGGCATTGACACCTTCTCAGTGGATGAACTCCGCAGGCGTTGGTCTAGCAGCCCTCGCCGACACTCTCCTTACCGCAGCTCTCACATTCTCTTTGCACCAAAGCCGTACCGGCATCAAGAGGACGGATGGCATCATCGACCTCTTAATTCTCTACGCGATCAATACTGGTACGTCTGACTGCTTATAATATACCGGTGTCCTACTCACTAACATGATTGTAGGGCTCGTTACGGGGTATGGAAGCGTTGTACATGTCGTTGATCCCGCTTCGTCCCGCTAATCGCAATGTCTACAGCATCTTCAATATCCTCTCGTTTGTCTTTGTGAGCATTCCCGACATTTCTCTCGCCGAGCATACTCACATGGTCTCCGTAGGCTATCGCGATGCCTAACAACCTCATCTATGCCGGCATCGACATAGTCGCGACAAAGCGTATGTCCACTCTTTTCTCGGCGTTCCGACGCCACTGACAGGTATCCGCGTCCGCAGTGTATGCCAACTCTCTCATGGCAGTGTACGTCCATTCGTGCCCCAAATTTGCGCGTCCCTTATCTGAATGCCCGTGGCCCAGGCTCAACTCGCGCCGCGCTCTCGCAGAGCACACCCAGGGCCTCGTCCACTCGAGCTCTATCGACATGTCTGTTTTACAACGCAGCCGAACAACTACGGGCAGACGGAACAACTCTTTGGTGCGTTTCCGGCATCTCTCCTCTGTCCTAGGGTATGACTGAAGTCTCCTTATGCGCTTGACAGGGAGCCATAGACATCAAGGTGACGCGAGAGACGACGAGCGCGAACGATTCACTCTATGGCGATCAGCGGAAGGAGATCACCGGCGCCGTGTAGATGAGTCTACTCTCCCTCTCTACCCTATACAATGTACTTGAAGTCACTATGTCTACCCCCGGCGTACCTAAGATTGCTTTATCTTCAGTGCCACTCTGGGACCGCAACTCCCGAGATCGCAAACTGCGGTCTGAGAACTTTGTGGCCACGGCGCCGGCGCATCTGCGAGAAGCTACCTCCCATCGTGCGTCCCGGCGGCATGATGATCGGAATTTGTCCCTTGAGTGATGCTGGGACTGCGTTCCTAGGGCGGAGGGACATTACCGTGCTCTCGGACCCCCTAAAAGAAGCTGATCTACTCGGCGACGTGTCAATGCGGACGTTGAGTGTCGGCGTGTCTGCGTGATGGTGGCACTCGAGCGTTCCCATACGCTTAGCTAACCTCTACAGCACCTGGGACGGCCCTGGATGCGGTGTCGGTGAATGCGGGAATACGTAACACCTCGACGTATTCTATCTGTCGATTGATTCTCTTCGTCACCATCGCCGCAAGCTCCACGATTAGCTCTGTCAGCGAGCACAAGATCACAGTGACGACTACCTGGGAATACTACTGGATGCCACTTCTCTGCACTGGCGAGTAGCTGTAAGATCTTCTCTCCGACACGGCCTGACGTTGATCTCTCTCACAGGCGGAGAACTCTCCGGCGTCATGTATATAAACCATCCCCTATGCCCCTCCCGTCGGCAGTCCGGTACTCAGCTCTGTTCACCATCATGATCATTCCTCAGGCTAATGCGACCGCGGCTGGTCCGAGTCCGATCCCCATCAGCCCAATCCCGGGTACACTGTCGCTTCCACCACTTCCTGCGCTCGACAACACGTTCGGCGCGCTGCTCATTGGAACGTTCGTTGGTCTGATGTACGTTTTCTCGACGAGTCCCTTGATATTGCAAGCTTGACTTGGACCTTGTAGGCAATTTGGCTGGACCGCGAATCAATGTTATCGCTACTACCGCACATATCATGAAGACCGGTTGCTGCTCAAGGGTTTGGTACGTCCCCGCAATCATCATGTTTAGCAATGTTCCCTGATGGAGATACGAGTAGGTCACGGCTGTCCTGTGAGCGTCCACCCGCGTGGTTCGATGGTATTTATGGACTCACACTTTTTAGGGTATTGGAGACGTTCCACAGTATCCTTTGCATGCATATCAGGCGAGTTCGGAAGAATCATCGCGCGGGTCCGTCTAATAACTGAAACTGCGACTTCTACAGCTACTACTATCTGGCGACCAACTACTTCAAGCCGGAGGCACTTGCGGTCGGAGTATGGTCGCTCAAGGTGGTCCTTCTTCTGCTCCCCCTTAGTAGCACGTACTGACGCTCAGGTCGGTCGATTGGCAGTTGCTGGGTGTGACTACGGTATGCTTGGAGATTCAATCTCTATCATGAAGATGCTGAGGCGCTGCATCTGTTGACAGGGTCTGGTCATCCTCGTATCTCAGAGGTATGTTCGATCAACAACATTGTTGTGGCGCAACGCGCAACTAATCACCATTGATGCACTACAGCTTCTTCCTGCGTCGGGTCTACCTCAGTGAGTAGTTCAGGTCTGCCAGCGATGTTCATGATATTGATACAAAGCAGTTGGTCGTGGGTTTCGACCCCTCGTGCTGGTCGTGGTATGCAGTTCGGGTCTTTCCGCAACTATGCAGTTGCTAATTTACGCTCCCAGGCTCTCCTCCTCCTCGGGGAATTCGGTTAGTCGTCAGCAGTACCATCTCTTCGCTCTGATGTTGAACGACAGCGGTTGCAAAAAATCAGGATTCGCAACTGGTAAGCCGTACTTCTCAGTGATCAGCAGCGCCGGCTGACATTGCGTCTGATATTCCCAGCTGAGACCGTACAGCTGTAAGAGCTTAACGTACTCTTCGGTTCTGAGACATTTCCTAACGGCTTTGCGTCAGGTTCATTGTACCGGAACTGCACACCCAGAAGGAAGCCGTGAGTGTCTATGCCGCCTGCACCTGATCGCACCGAGACTGATACACGGATGATGTCCAGTGGATGAACTCGGCGGGCGTCGGCCTTGCCGCATTGGCAGATACGATCATCACCGCGGCACTCACGTACTCTCTCCATAAGAGTCGTACTGGGTTCGAGAGGTATGCCCTCTAGCTGCTCATGCTCCTGCATTGCCGCTCAACGTAGCTGTCAGTACCGACAACCTCATCGACACGCTCATCGTGTACACCATCAACACGGGTAAGCGTGGCTGTGAACATGAATCAGTCTCATACTAAGATACCATCTTTGAATGTTCGTAGGGCTCTTGACCGAGTACGTCCCCCGAGCAGCCTCAGAGTTCGCGTTGCAACTAACCCCGCCGTCAGCGTGTTCAACATCGCATGCTTCATCTTCGTGAGCCTTCTTTCAAGGTTGTACCGATAGTTGCTCACGGGCTGAAACGACATCAGGCCATCGTCATGCCAGACAACCTCATCTACGCCGGCATCGTCATCGTTGCCTCCAAACGTGCGTCGTTGTCTTCCCTAGTAATCCTGTGAGATTCTCCATGTTAATAATGTCCGCGACAGTGTATGCGAACACTCTGATGGCCGTGTACGTATCAACTCTTTGTATCCATGCCTCCACGTCCACTGACACCGCAGATGCAGTCTCAACTCGCGTAACTCCTTGGCTGCAAATAAGAGCGCTCCACTGAGCTCATACTCCGCGAGTGCGCCGATGTTCCAGTCGGCGTACAGGGAGAAGGCCGAAAAGACTTCGTATCTCACCCCGAACGTGAGCTGTTGTGCTGCAAATAGCCTTGTGCCTGCTATTCTGACGGAACGCCTAGACCACGATGCCTATCCAAGTCTCTACCATGAGGACATCGGTGGCGGACTACGCACTTGACGGGTCCGAAGATGGACGGGCACATGCGAACCATTCTTTCTAGGATGGTGTCAGGGAACGGCGTACTTGTGTGGGTACTGGCCATCGCATCTGCGATCATCACGGCGCCGGGGGCACCACATGGGCCAGGAAGTTCCTTGAACTTGAGCGGCCGTTAGTGAATATCCAACTCAGTCGCAATAGAAACCGACGTAACTTATTGAATATGTACAGTAGCGAGTGTAGGTATTCCAAGCCCTGCATATCATGTATTGCCCATGATAGTCTGGTGTGAAAGCATTAACGTGCTCGGCGAGCGCGCTTGGCTTACAATAAGTGGCGCTCGGCGCTCTTCGCCCGGTAATCTTTCTTTCAGACCATCATGTCAACTTGTCATTCATACGCTAATACGCCACGCGTGTTGCTTGACCTCATCTCTAGACTTCTTAAGTCGCCGACAACACCTGAATATCTCGACTCCAGCGCCGCGACAGCGGCCTTAAGTCAGTGTGGTCCGTGAACCGCACTGCACGCAGTAACTGCGGTCTTGTCGCACATGCGGGAGATGCCATGGCCTCTCGCCACGCGTCCCGGCAAGATTATCATCAACTTCTTCCTTGTCCCTCGAGGGATTCTGTAACCTAGTTTCTACCGGAAGGTGTGCGTGACAGCCATTAAGGGTCTCGGACCAGCATACTCCAGTATCGGCGGATTTGGAAACAAGGGAATGAGTAGATCAGTAGACCGAACAGGGATTCCACAAGGTAGTTCAAGACATCGCACCACAGATGCACTGGCACGTAGTTATGGTCTCATCTTCTCCTTGATATGCCCTGACCGTACTGTTTGTTCCTCTCGCAGACGACTGACTCTTATAAGCACTACAGCATGGCGGGACAGCCTGGTATCCCTCCAGTACTGCGAATCCTTGTCAAACAACTAACATGATCTTTCCTCAGCTGGCAAACTCGACGACAGCGGGGCCAAGTCCGGTGCCCATGTACTTGGTTTCGGATCTACCGTTGCTCCCAGAACTTTCGCCGCTCGATACCACACTCGGTGCACTGCTTGTTGGGACTTTCGTTGGTTTGATGTATGTGCCGTAGCTCGAGGCCACCTGGATCGCACCTCTCCGCTCACCCTTACTTCCGTACTAGGCAATACGGCTGGACTGCAAACCAGTGCTATCGCTACTATCGCACATACCATGATGACCGATGGCTGCTCAAGAGTTTGGTATGTCCCCACGAATATCATGCGTATTGCTTTCCACTGATTCAGACATGGATAGGTCGCAATCGTCTTGTGAGCGCGGCTCACTTCTTGTTCCATGATCTCCACCGGCTTACACTATTCAGGCTATTGGAGACTTTCCATAGCATCTTGTGCATGCACATCTGGTAAGCACCCGGAGCAAGTCACGATGGTTATATAGCACTCATGCGGCTATATCCCATAGCTACAGTTATCTGGTGATCGACTATTTGAAGCCGCAGGCACTCCTTACGGCCGTATGGTCTCTCCAGGTTAGTCCTTAGTATACATCTGCCGAAGTTGTATCTGCTGAGCCAAGTTAAATTGACAGTTGTTGGGAGCGACTTCGGTAGGCCTATAGTTAATTGTGTATATCATTGATTGCCATACTAATGACTATGAACTGCATCTGTATGGCAGGGTCTGGTCGTAGCCATCTCTCAGAGGCATGCTTCAGGGGTGTTATCGCTGCTGTGCAACGCTAACTGATGGTTATCATTGTAGCTTCTTCCTGCTCCGAGTCTATTTCAGTACGTTGATACCCATTCTCAGAGTCAGATGTGTGTGATACTGATATAAATTTTCTAGTTGGTCGAGGCTTTCGACCGCTCGTATTTTTCGTGGTAGGTGGCGTCAGTCTCTCGTATTGACTCATGTCACTTATCCAACTAATTACAGGCACTCCTCTTACTTGGAGAATGCGGTAGGTCATCCCCGCTCATCAGACAACTCAATAACGAAGGGCATCGCTGCCATACCAGGAATCTCATCTGGTGAGCATCATTCTTCTATTTGAAGAGCTCCATTGGCTCATCAGTCTTTCCTTATTGTTCAAGCCGACACCATCCGACTGTGAGAAGTCATTCTCCGGATGGTGCATGCCCTGACATATTGTACATCAGATTTCTCTCGCCCGACAACCGGACCGCAGCTGTGAATAATTTGCACCTCTTGTCATGCATACAACTGGCTGATGATACTGTTCAGTGGATGGATTCAGTAGGGGTCGGTCTCGCGGAACTAGCAGACACGATTATCACCGCTGCGCTCATTTATTCCCTCCATCGCAGTCGAACAGGGTTTGAGAGGTATGTCTTCAGCTCCATACCAGCGCATCTTGGACTCTTCCCCGCTCAACATGGCTGCCAGTACGGATACTCTCATCGATACCCTCATCATGTACACGATCAACACGGGTGAGCTTGAAAACGATGACAGTTTTTTTCGTGCTCAATTACTCCCCTCCGTTGACGTCTTCAGGACTTCTGACCGAGTACGTCTCTCAACTCTGTATCTCGTATCCTGCGACAAGTAACACGCCTTCAGTGTGTTCAACATGGCTTCTTTCATTTGCGTAAGTCATTTATTACGACTCTAGATCGATTGCTTACTAAGTGAAGTATCAATTCAGGCCATTGTGATGCCAGATAATCTCATCTATGCCGGCATCGTGATTGTATCGTCCAAGCGTATGTCGCTTCTCGGCCAGTTTCCGCATATAACTGATCCATCAATACTCGACAGTTTATGCGAATACTGTTATGACCGTGTGCGTACCAATACTGTCACTCTGACCGACTTTCTGCTGACTCTGCGCAGTCTCAACTCCCGCAAATCCTTGGCTTCAAAGAGGAATGTGGCAATCAACTCCTACTCCGTCAGCGCTTTAACTCAGGCGTCCTCGGATACTACATTGGATGTAAGTCGCATCTGTAAATAGCCGTTGCGCGTCCGCCATGTCTAACAAGACACTCAGAACTCGATACCTGTTCGAGTTTCTACAGTAGCGACGTCTGAACCAGCGGCAGAGTACGGGATTAGCGGCTCCGGAACGGGGATAGATGATGTAAAGAGTGCTGTATAGGAGAGTTTAGGTCTACTATACGTTGAAGGGCTCGGAGTCGAACGTCCCAACGTGTACGCTACAGGGTACTCATCTCGTCCGGGACACAACAACGACCACTAGGCTCGTCCCCAGGCCCAGCACTACAAAGGTCGACCGTCGGCGTTGAGTATAATGTGACTGTGACGGCAGTAAGGTCACGAAGTGACTTGCGCGCCGACGCGCGACGCGACTTCGCGTGCCGGTAATCCCGACCCGTCTTCCTCACCGCCATGTCGGCTTTCCGCCTCACGCGCGGTGCGCGTATTTCTCTTTCGCTGACTAGACTCCCAAAACCAACGCCACGGCCCATCCGCGTTCCAAAGCGACCCCTCAGCGGCTTTCCGGGCGGTGGACCGCGCTATGTACGATTCGGCTCGGAAGGTTCTGGAGGCGGAGGACCTGGGAAGGGCCATCCGTGGGACATACGACGTTGGGACACGGCGACCAAGGTGTCGGCGGGAGTGGGCGCATTTGTGGTTGGGTACTATGTCTCCCAGTACGTATGTGCATGTGCTATTCTTCCCACTCGCGCACGAACCGAGCTTGGTACGAAGTCTCGAACAGGTGCCTGAGACAGGACGATGGAGATTCATGGACATCAGTCCTAAGTATGAGACGATGGTGAGTGACAGTGTATATTGATGCGTTCGCATGACGGAGGGCCATTAGCTCGGGGAAGCGGCACACCAACAACTGCTGCAAGAGTTCAAGGGCAAAATCCTCCCTCCGGACCATCCCCTCACTCGCCATATACGCCGCGTCACCACGCGCCTCCTGGAGGCGTCCAACCTCGGGACGCTTGACGCACCTGATGTGCGCCGTCCGAAAGGCACGGACGAGCTTTGGTCCTTCAATGGAAATCCGGACGAAATCCCACCAGAGGTCGGCGGGAGTGCAAAGAAGTGGCATTTGTTCGTGGTCAACGATGACCGTGTCGTGAACGCCATGGCTACGTTCGGTGAGTGGCCTGTGACATGAAGAGTAGGACTACGGAATACCGAGACAACGTCCCGCAGGTGATATCGTAGTCTTTACGGGCATCTTGCCTGTCGCGAAAGACGAGAACGGTCTTGCGGCCATTCTGGGCCACGGTGAGGTCTATTTCTCTATTCGAGTGGATCCGTACTCACCTGGTCGCAGAAATTGGACATTCCGGTGAGCTTTTGACAGGCTGCTGGGCTGCCACATATGAGTCGCGAGTAGGGAATTCACATAATACTCGCAGTGGCTCGGCACCACTCGGAGCGATATTCCTCGCTGAAGGTCGTCCTGGCACTCGCGACGCTCCTTGAACTCGTCGGGATACCGTTTTCTGGCTGGTTGACCTCGCTCTTGTACGACCTGCCCAACTCCCGTACGCAGGAGTTTGAAGGTATGTGGAACCCCGATTGGCCACGTACGCCCCCAAGACTGACGTTCTCGGTTTAGCGGACAAGATTGGCATGCGTCTGTCCGCCAGAGCTTGCTTCGACCCTGAAGCAGTCCCGGAGTGCGTTGCACATTCTTGCGCTGTGTTGCACTCATTTGACAGCGTCCTCGCTCTTTCCTAGGATGTTTGTTCGCCTCGGCAAGCTGGAGCAGTCCATGGGGGGACGGCATATCGACTTCTTGACCACTCATCCTGCGTCCGAGAAGCGCTCTAAAGTGAGTACTATTGTTGGGTTACTTCTGCAGATTCATGAAGCGCTTTTACGCAGGCCTTGCGAGAGATGTTGCCGGAAGCGTATGCGATACAGGCTGCTAGCCAGGCATGTGGATCGACGACGGACCACATGGCGGCATTCAAAGATATGTGGTTAGGTGGTTTGGATCCTGACAAGATGTCGGAGGTGCAATGGGGAAGCTGAGAAGGGTCTCATACCATAATTGCGTGTTGTCGTACCTGTGGCGTTACAGCACCACATGTATGTTGATTCCACTTACTTATCCCACGTGGAGAGGCTGAGTTATCGTTGCAATCGAGCGGCAAGAACGGATGGGGACGAGACTAGTGCCGCCGAAGACACCAAGGGCCTCCGCACAGACGCCAGTACAGTAACACAGTACAGGGGTTATTCGGCTCTTCTGTAACCAGTCTGTAACCTATATCATAGCGATCCGCCACCCCGCGCTGTACGTAGCATGTCGAATCTTCCTCTCTCGACTCCCTCTCGGGGCAGCGGTACCGACCCCTACATATACATGTTGCCGAGCTTACTCGGCGAAGTCCAAAAGCTCATGCGTGTCAACGCCGGTAAGGATATCCAACCACATGCTCTCTACCAGGTAGATGATGTATCCCAATTATCGAAAAGACGAGACGAACTGGACTTGGTCTCCAGGAGACTGCAAACACTGGGACCTCGCTGGGCAGGAGTGGCAGGCGTTCGCCAGCAAATGGCAGGACGCCACAGACATCGGTTTTCTTGATGAACACAACTCTCCCGTCCTCAACATTTCAACTCTCACTCCCCTGTTCATGACCGCTCAACCACGCATTCTCATCCGGGAATGCTACCAAGAGACATAGTACGCAATTGTTTGTCACCAAGCTTCGGTCTTCCGTAACACAGGGGTCATATGTACCGGCCAGCCAGGCACAGGTACGCACCTCTTGCCATCCCTGTCGTATGTGGTCGAAATTCACTGAGGTGTCGGTCTTCAGGAAAGTCGTTGTTCCTCTGGTACCTCCTCGTTTGCCTCCTTCAGAAAAAGCAGGTTATTATGGTGACTATGGAAGATAAGTACCCTATTCTCTTCTACCACGGTCGTGTCTACACGGCGAAGTCCTACCACCCAAAACTTCTTGTGGATACATATGGTCTCTCTTAGACCTACTTGATGACCGTGAAAGCCCTCCCCCCGGACGACCCATGGCCCAGTATTCCCGGTCCAGGGGGCATTACCCAACGAGGAGCAGTTCAAGGAGTGGCGCATGAGGCGTGGGCCTCTTCTCACTACTTTCCCGATGTGGAGTTACGAGGAGCTCGTCCAAGGGTGCGCTCGTATTCAAATCAAATGCCTTGCACTGAATGATTGTCTTCGCTCCGTAGACTATGGGTTCAAGAGGAATTTCTCGAGTTCATGGAGCGCCTGCGTTGGGTTGTCGAATTCTACTGGCCGGCAGAGAATCCCGATCCCGACGTACTGTGGTGGCACTTCCCGTACGACGGTGTCCGCGAACTCCTGGAAAAGTGCTGCAAAGACCAGGGCATGACGAGTCGACCATCAGCCGAGGACGCACTCCGCATTCTTCTGGATGTGGTTATTCAACGTCTCGGATACGCCCCCAAAGATGTCATCGACGGTCTCACCAACTTTGGCGATCTCGATCGCAGATACGGCCAGGCCGCACCTCTGAGGTGCGACCAACTCCGCGACATCGTCATGGCTCGAGCTCAGTATCAATGCCATCTCGAGGCCGCCGACTTCGTTATCTACATGGTTCCCGAGAGCAAGCTTGGAGAGCCGGTGCGGTAGGCATTCGATTTCAAGTCTGCGGAGATGGGAAAGCGCGTGGTCGAGCTACTCGTCGGACACGAAAGCGAGGACAAGATCCGTGAGATGGTTTCCTCATTCTCGTCTCTGCCATCAGGGGTGAATGGGAAGCCGTTTGCCGAGTGGTTCTCCGAGGCCCTCGTTCAGTAAAGTTGCTCTACTTCCATCCGAGGTACCTCTCTGCCGTAGTTCTGCATCCCAACGAACTTAGGGAGGGAGTAAGATGTAGGGCACGAGAGGCGATGTCTCATTTGACCTGAGATCGCTTGTACGAGTACTTGTTTTGAAGATCTTTCCCGCTTACTGTATGTATGTAGCAAAAAGAACCTAGTCTCGCAACATTGTTCTACCCACGCGCGATACAGCTCGCCATACGGTATACCAGTCACCCCATGAAGCCGACATCGCCAGATCCATGCATTGCAGCGTTCTTCATATTAATCGGTTTTGCGTGATCCGCACTATATCCATTATAGCCGTTTTTGATTCGATAGGCCCTTTTTGAGTATTCATATGAAAACGGCTGTACAACAACCGAGAAACTATGGCAAGTTGATTACTTAGAATAAACGCATCACCTCATCTCCGCAGCAAAATGAAGCACATATCAGGGATAGTATTCCGACACGGGGAATCGAACCCCGGGCTATCGCGTGAGAGGCGATAATGTTAGCCACTACACCATATCGGACTTATCTCCCGAAGTACTTTGAACTCCTGTATGCTGGCAAACTAGCTTGCTCAATGCTTCTTGAGGCCTGTAGCCTTTGTTACTCAGTACTGTACTCCTCCATCCTAGCAGTACTAGCCGGCATGGTTCGCCTAATCACGCACAACCTCCTCGCCTGCCACGCAAAAGGCTGCACCTCAAACAACTTCCCGCTACAATTCCAGGACGCCGCAATCGAGCTGCGCGACGCCGAGTTCAACGCAGACTTTCTCCGCGGCTTCCTCCCGCGCATCGAATGGCCCGCGCTCGTCGGTGCCGCGCGACAGGTGCGTTCTTCCCTTCTCATCTTAGGAGAAGGAGTGGGAAATGGTCTAGGAAGGTAGAAACAGATGGACTGACGCGTCGGGTGTTTTTTTTTCAGCTCGGGGATGCGTCGTTGCCCGCGGAGCAGCCCGAAATGCTGGACGATGAGTTTTTGCAGAAGCTGCACCATGTCTTGCTCGAGGTACGTCGCCTTACTTTTGTTTTTTCTTTCTTGCTGTCTTGGTTGTATTCTGCCGTTGTACTGTCCCGACCGCAGATTGCTTGCCTTTCTATCTCTGTATTTTTTCGCGTTTGCTCTTGGCGTCTTCTTCAGGCGGACGAGGGGGAAATGTGGACAGTTTTCTGGATGTCTATATCCGCTGTATCCGACTTGGTACACCATACACCATCATTCCCCGCCGGACGAATGTCTCCACGGGTCTGACCTCCAGAGAATTCCGGACCAGGCAGCGCCCTCGGCTCCACATGCTTGCTTCCTTGCCTCATTTTCCTTACTCTTGAAAACCGTTGGGCTGACATCGATATGATAGATCCACGTCGAGGAGGGCGCGATGGTATGTCCGAACTGCAAGCACGTGTACCCGATCTCGAACGGCATCCCAAACATGGTGCGTCCTTGCCATACTCTGTCGCGTCCGTGAAGACTTACTGTTGCTTGTCTCTTGGGTACACAGCTTCTCGCAGAACACGAGATAGGCTGAGAGGGCCGTTCTCCGATAACCTGTTCGCGATGTCCGCGGGGAACGCCCTCTCCTGGACCTCAGCGGGATGAAAAATACCTATCGATGGCACGTCCGGGAGATGCCTGCAGGCTGTCGGTCGGGAGTCTGAGGTGGATTGCTTTAGAATTTCCCTTCCCTCCCAGTCAGTTCAACATACGCTTAGCCGATCCATCCAAGACTTGTTCTGTGTACTCTACGTCGCCAGGCAGGTCGAGAGAAGAAGCTCGTGAGAGCAAGCTTCTTGTAGATCGAAGGAGTACCGCTACGGTCGGCGCAATCTGATAACGAGGACTCTGAAACGCAAGGTCGTCATGAACGATTCAACGCCAGAACATGGCCTGAGGTGGCGTTCGGATTAGTGTACTACCCCCCGAGACTTGGTTGAGAATGTCCCAGCCTGAGCCGGGAGCGCAGCTTAGGTGCGGTCATCACGGTCACGTGTAGGACGCGACACGGTCCTAATGTGCGTGTCCTGGGGTCGACGGCGTGCGTGGAGCACATGCTTCAAGTTCTTCAAGCGTCTTTACTTGACTCGACCTGAAAATAGCCGCTGCCTTGACGGTGCAATACAAGTTGCAGTCCGCCATCCACGAAAGATTATCGTCATAAGCTTTATTGACGTTAGGCCCGATATTCCTCGCTACTCTGACCATCCATCAGAGCTTCTGCTCGTTGTCTCGAAGCTTCACTCTCGTGTGCTTGGGGTCCAGCCTGCCCAACACTGTAATCTTGCCGCTCTCTCCGGTCCTCGCGGTTGCTCAAGCGAGGGCTCGAGGTGGCTAGGATGGACGATGCGATGTGCATGACGTTATTCCGGAACATCAAAGGCACATATCGACTCACTTTGTACACGTTCTATGCTCGAAAGTTCGGCCGGAGGCCACCAGCTTTGCATCAGCAAAATCTCCAAACGCTTCCGTTAATTCCTGTGCTTGCAAAGTGCGGGGTCGGAATGCACGTAATTGCAAGCGAATCCAATTGAAGCAATCTTGGGCGAGGTGTAAAATGTAAACATGGAAATTGTAACTAATTCCGATAAGATTGCAAAGGCTTGGAATGAGCGGAATTTCGATATCCGGAGGTCCGACGCTTATCGAGCTTTTGATTTGTTTGTCTAATTCGAGCTCCGACCTGATCTTTATCACGACCGAACCCAAACGTCTCCAGGTGTTGTTGTCCTTCTCCTCTAACTCTTCCTTCCCCCGGAACTCTCTGCCCGCACCTGCGCCACCCACTGTGACGTTCGTTCTCTTGCTCCCTGCTCGCATCCAGTTTCCGTCCGCAAGTCCAACGTTCAAGTTCGAACATCTTCGCATGGCTTCCTGCTTGTTGTTCGTCGCTTGGCTGCCCCTCTCTCGGTTGTCTGTCTGTTACTCTCCCTCGCTCATCTCTCTCTTGCCTGCCTCTCTCTCGCCTGTCCTCTCTCTCGCTTGCCCTGCATGGTTCGCAAATTCAATACCCTGGACTATGAAGATCTGCCCTTGCTCCTGCTAATGCCTCGCTGCCACGCTCATGGCTCGGCTGGGTTCCCCCGTCTTGACCTGTTCGCCTATTCCTTGTGCTTACTTCCGCCTGGAGTACCGCCCCGCTACCATCTCCTCCTCTATCTCGCGGATCATGGCCGTTGGCCATCCATCGTTTTATTAGCCTGTTATTATGGATGTATATGTGTTATACCATGTAGTTACTCTTGTCAATCGATCAATACTGTCTATTTTGCGATTGGTCAATTCAGATGTCTTACTTAATGATCATCCATTCATTGGATGGAAATCCCATGCGATTGCAATTGATTGCAACCCCTATTCCTCGAAGAAAACACCCATATTCTGAGCGATTCTATGTAATTGCATTCTAAATCTACAAGATTGCAAGGAAATTGCGCCGATTATAATTTTGGGGGGACTTCAATGGATGCGATTCTATTCCCGCCAGATAAATTCTATAGATTCCGCAGATTGCATCGATTCTATACGATTACATACGCTTCCAAGTAAATAGAGAAAGTGCTGATGTGCAAGCTGTCATGAAGTCACGATGTGTCGCGTCGTAAGCAGTTCACGTGACTGGACAAATAGACCCAAAGAACGCGACGGGCGGATACAAATATTGGGCGCGCTGTCGCGCCTGGCCTCAGCCTCGGCTCTTGACTTTATCACCTCTTCCTCATCGTCTGACGTGTCGTCCTCGCTGTTCGAAAACATGGTTGCCATCGTTCAGAAGCCTGCCCCTGCCTTCAAGGGCACCGCCGTCGTCGACGGCCTCTTCCAGGACATCTCCCTCGCCGACTACCTCGGCCAGTGGTACGTGCAATCGTGCTGCGATATTGCGTGTGGACAGCTCACAGTCGATTCTGTTGTCGTCCTGAAGGGTTGTCCTCTTCTTCTACCCGATGTAAGTAGTTTGTCATATTCGCTACACGGTGCGTTCTCTGATACTTTGTGCCACAGGGACTTCACCTTCGTCTGCCCGACGGAGATTCTCGCCTTCAACGATGCTCTCCCCCAGTTCAAGGCGATCAACACCGCTGTCATCGGTACGCTTCTTGTGCTTTATCCCGCCTTTCCATACACTGATCAATCACTCAGGTGCTTCTACTGATTCCCACTACACTCACCTTGCCTGGGCCACCCAGCCTCGCAAGGCGGGTGGTCTCGGCCCCGACCTCAAGCTCCCCCTCCTCGCTGACAAGAGCATGACCGTTGCTCGCGACTATGGTGTCCTCATCGAGGACGCCGGTGTCGCTCTCCGTGGCCTCTTCATCATCGACCCCAAGGGCATTCTCCGCCAGATCACCATCAACGACCTTCCCGTCGGTCGCTCCGTCGAGGAGACCCTCCGTCTCGTCAAGGCCTTCCAGTTCACTGTACGTCCTCTTCTCGTCTCCACGCTTAGCCTTCGTTTCTGACCATGTGCGCACAGGACGAGCACGGCGAGGTCTGCCCCGCGAACTGGACCGAGGGCGCCAAGACGATGAAGGCCGACCCGAAGGGCTCGCTCGAGTACTTTGCGAGCGTGGACGCCTCGGGCGCGAACGGGAATGTGAGCAAGAAGCGTGCCCGCATTGACTGATTGTCCCTTCCACGATTCTGATCATGCCCTCCCCTCACATATGAGCAGCTGTCGCACTGACGGCCGGCCGGGAGGGTCTGATCTTTCGCCGAGCCTGTCTACTACCATCCCTCGTCGTCGTCAGATCGTGCCCCTCCTCCCTCTGATCTAGTGCTGTCCCCGCGGTCCGGTTTGTTTGTGTTCGTCCCTCCTCCCCTCTTCATGACGCGACATGCCCACCCCCTTAGATCATAGAGAGTATGAGTAGACTTTTTTAGAGGATAGACAGACAGTCAAAGACGCTTGGCGAGCGTTCGTAGCATAGTTTGGGTTGCATTTGTAGAGTAGTCACTCCCTACTTACGGTTTGGTGGTATTTGGCGGGCGAGGAGTAGGTGTAGGTGTAGGAAGATCTAGGTGGTGGCGGCGTCGTGTTGGATCTTAGTTAGCGCTATCGCTAATATGACCCCCCACTCATGTTGGTGCTCACTGTTGTCCGATGCCTTGAACCTTCTTTCCTTGCGTGAACCTATGCTGCACTGGCGAGTACGTTCCGCGCTGCTCGAACCTGACGGTGATTCAGTTACGGCGGACGAGCCATTACTTATAGATATAGACCATGCTATACACTACGTATGTACTACGATATCGCGCGCACGAGCGTGGTGCAGACACGCAAAAGCGCACGCGTTTTACAGACAGAAAACCAAGCGGGGGCCCTATGGTATGTACATGACATGAATGAACCGAAGGAGAAAGACGGAGAGTGAGAGAGTGAACGTGAACGTGAACGTGAATGTGGAAAAGAGAGTCGAA
Organism: Lentinus tigrinus ALCF2SS1-7; assembly: GCF_003813185.1. NCBI lineage: Eukaryota > Fungi > Basidiomycota > Agaricomycetes > Polyporales > Polyporaceae > Lentinus > Lentinus tigrinus. Next base: position 305,433 of record NW_027137940.1, read on the forward strand.
ATGCACCAGCGAGTGGAAAGCAGGAGGAGGCAGGAACAGATGCAGCAGATGCAGCAGATGGAGAGGGACACGCGTGGATGTATGAACGGGATGACGGGATGACAGGACGAACGGGATGCCAGGAGTGCGAGAAAGTAAATGCGGATGATGCGAGTGCAGATAGAGAACCGGGGACGGATGATGGACGAGAAGGCGTAACTAGTTCGTCATTAAACGGATGCTTTGCTAGGCTCGTTTGTTGTGTGTGCAGTAAATCGTTGGAGCCTGGAGGGCGCCGTGCGTCGGGCGTCGGGCGTCGGGCGTCGGTCAGAGGACGGGGTCCAGGTCGAATCCCCGTCGCTATTGCGCCGCGTACCCCACAAACTCGAACTGCGGCTGGCCCCCAGCCGTCGGGTTCGGATATATCCCCCACTCCGCGCCCGACAGGAACAGCACGTTGCGCAGAGCGGGGCACGTCTTGCTCCATAGCGCGAGGTGCGCACGCTCGTGCACGCGCGGGAACGGCGTGTCGCTTCCCGTGCCCGTGCCGGTGGACGACCGCGCGCTGGGCGGGCCGCTGCCGACGCCGCGCACGGAGAGGAAGGCGGACGAGTACGAGGAGACGGACGTGCGCCGGTTCGCGGCCGCCGTCGCTGCGGACAGCGGCGGGGACGCTGGCGGGAGCGGGAACTCGAGCAGGGGCGACGTCGGGTGCGGCGGCGGGGAGTCGCGCAGCATGCAGAGCGTGTGGAGGTTGCGGAAGCGTGCGAGGACGCCCACGATCAGCTTGTACAGGATCTGTGGGGCGACCCGAACAGACCGGTGCGGGGAAGGAGAAGCATGAGTGTCAGCGTCAGGATCAGGACCAGGTCAGGAACCGAACAGGGAAGCGAAGCGGAGAACGCACCTCGTCGTCGAGAACCCAATGCACCTCGAGCGTCTCGATAAAGTCGCCGAGCTCTGCGCCGGCAGACATGACGACGCGCTCGAGCGTGCGCTGGTCGATCTTCGTGGACGCGGGCTTGATGACGAGCGTGCGCAGCGTGTCGCGTGCAGTCGCGAGCGCGGACATGAGTGCAGACGGGCGAAGGCCGTCGTAGAGAGTGTGCTGGATCGGGAGCTGTACGCGCTCCACGGGACGCCCTGGGACGAGCGCGGCTGCTATGGATACAGGACCGTCGAACCGGCGGAGACTCGGGACGACGGTGGGTGGGAAGGGGGACGAGGAGACGTGTGAGGGGGCGTCAGAGTCGTGACTGGGGGTATCAGGCGTGCGGGGGGTATGCGGGCGCGACGGGACGCCGCTACTATCGACAGGCGTGAGCGGATGCACGGACGGGGGCAGCGAGGGCAGAACGAGCGACGGCAGCGAGAGCGAGACGAGCGACGGGTGGCGGCCCAGCCAGGTGAAGAGAGCGTGGAAGTCTTCGGGCGTGATGTTTTTACAGAGCAGCGTGAGGTGCCGCAGCGGGAACGTTGTATGACACAGGATGCGGAGGTCGAAGTGCGGGAGGGTGAGGGATTGCAGCTGGTCCATGTTCGTGAGTGCGATCGCGAACGTGACCGTGCTGAGCGACATGGTTCCCCCCTCCGGTGGGGGGAGGGCGCGACAAGCAAAGCTACGCACATACGAAGCGACGGGTCTTCGAGAGGCGAGTGATGCGATGCATTGCTCTATCCGCTCGTCGTCGTCTGTGCGCAGGTCGAGGTCGGCGTACAGGGCCTTCAGCGCTGGCAGGGAGAAGGACTTGGACACCTGCGCGAGGGAGAGGACGTCTGCGCGGGATGCATACGAAAAGACAGACGAGAGCAGCTCGGGGGAAATGCGCTCGAGCGCGGGCCTCTTCGCCTCTTCCTCTGCCTCTGCCTCTGCGAGATTCGCAGCACGCCATCGCGCAGCTTGGGTGGCGGCCGCTGGGAGGCTGATGCTTCGTTTCCGCTCGCTGGGCCGTCCATTCATCACGTACTCCTCAAAGTCCTCCCTCTCGCCCAGCTCGCTTGCTCTTCGCCCGAGCCCCGTCGGCATCCGTATGTCGAGCGACGGAGCCGGCGACGGGGAACGGCTCCTCCAGTACGCAAGCGGGCTGCCTACGTTGGCCACGGGTGCCCCCCGCGCAGAGTGCGTCGTGCTTGACTTGGACGTGAGCTTGGCAGCGAGCTTGTTCAGCGAGGAGGGGAAGTGGATGTGTTTCCGTCGCAGAGAAGCTGGCTTCTCGACAGAGTATACCGAGCCGGGCCCGCTGGGACGGGGGAAGTTGCCAGACTCCTGCAGGGGTGGGGCATGGTTGGCGCGGCGGCGCGAAAGGAAGGACATGGGGGTGGTCAGGACTCAGAGGGAAGAGCGAAGCATGTACAGCGCAGGAGTCAGGGTGCAGGTGGAGGGTGCGAACGGCAGGGAAGTGGGCAATATGTTTCGCGCCTCTGTGCCAGTCGTGGCCGCCCGAGAAGCGTCGGCAAGTCGCTGCTATAAGACGACTAGCGTCTTCCCGTCGCGATTCCTGCCACACCGACGAGCCCTTGTCGTCGGTGGCGCGCCGATCGTACATAAGTCATACATTGACAATATCCTTCCCCCGCCCCGCGGCCCGCCTCCTCAACGAGCAGCCCAAACCTTCCCCCGCCGTCTACGCTTTTTTCCCTCTCGAGGCTGCGCTTCTAATGCCGTTGCTAGCAGTTTTGCCTGCTTCCCGGCGGCACCCCCACCCCCCATGATTTCTTTCAATACGTCAACAGCATCAGGTAGGAAGGAGCTAATTTGTAGATCCGCGTAGGTTTCTGATGAGATATACGGGGCGTGTGCAGATAAGATCGTTCTCCTCAGGCTCCGGGTCGCGCTCGCCGCTGGGGTCGCGTTTATGGCTTTTGATCGCGGTGTCGCCCGAAGATTGAGCCACTTCGATGCATCGGCCGTGCTAATACCAACAATTCAGAGTCACATACTGACGTAGGCTAGTACTAGAGGTGCTCGAGCACGGTGAGAGGGACTTACCGCCGGCCTGCATCTCCCTGGGGGTAATGAAGTCGCTTCGGCTTTGCGCGAGCCATAAGTGCCTGGGCCTGGGCCTGGGGACTGTACTTGTGAGGTACGCGTCACTGTAGTGATTATGAGTACGCCACGGTACCCGTGCAAGCAGCGCACGATTGTACTCAGCCCATTATACATATGCATCCGCCAGCAGGACGGGATGCCTCGGACTGACCATTGCCCACGACATGCCACCTGAGGGCGAGCCGCACAAGCGGACGTTTCAAGGTAAGTAAGGTAGGCCCAATGCAGATTCGACTATTATCACGTGATTATCACGTGAGTGCTATAGCCTCCTCCAGCACTCTGTTGGACACGAAGAAAAGATGATATTTTCAAGAATCACTGAAGGGGTTCTTGTGCAAAGTTTCAAAACTACCGGTGGATCAGAGAGGAGGGGGAGAGCCAAACTGTTGGGCGTCACAGTCACGTGATAATAGTCGGATCTGCATTGGGCCTACCTTAAACCTGGTTGGCGGCGAATAGACGCACGGGCCGCGGGTCGTCCAATTGATCGATATGTTTGCCCAGGAGCCCGAGGTTATTGGCATTGATGGGTCACCGTCATCTGAAGGCGGTCGAGGCGCTCCTGCCAGCAGCCTGCAGTGGGGTCATAGAACACAACTTGCACCTTTCTCGTGGCCGATGGCAGCAATCGCGGGAGAATTCACGAGGACGAGGGCAAGCTTATGACGGGATGCATTATCGCAAGGAGTCGACTGTATCTCTCTCTGTGATAGCGACAGGCTCCAACTCACTCGTCGTCGATATTGAGCTGAAATTGTGCAATATTTCACGGGCAAGGTCAAGACATACGGCAGACCTTGACCATCGTCCTAGAGCGGCACAACTTCTGAGAATAGTAGATGTACTCACTTGAATCAGATTGCAGCCTCTTCCTCAGAAATACGAGCCTCTTTTAAGCAAGTGTGCTGCTCACAGCCTCGGTGGATGCAGTTTGACTGAGGCCAGCAGGTAGCTGAGACGGTGACGGCGGGAGGGAAGAGTTTAAAGAGGGGATATCAACAAACAAGACGGACGACCTCATTATTGTACCTGGACACTTAGAAACACCTCAAGCATGTTGACGCATACGATACTCATTACGCGTCGTAAACTTGCAGGCCTGCCAGTGCCAGTGAATCTGATCAACGTCACGACGACGTCGGTGCTCTCTGAGTCTTCGCCAGATCGCGTCCTGTGCGCACGTGACCGTGTCTCTTTGAAGGCTGTTAAGCGCTGACTTGACAGCCAGGCACAGCGTCGGCATTGGCAAGTTGTATCCCCGCTCTCTCCTACCTTCGCGGATATGATGCGCACTGGTCCTTGTCCGGGACAGTCACGACTCCTCGGTAACCGGGACAACAAGTGTTTGCCAAGATGTGCTGCGTTCGGGCTGCCTGTGGCCTTGGGGTACTTTTTTTCTTCTCGTGTACGTCGATCTACATCTCATACGATATTTTCGCGAAGGCACTGGAGCACTGACGATACTGCGCAGAGAGAGACTTGACTATGTGGAATTATAACTACGGAAACTTTTACATCGATATCGGCATCCTTCTCAGCGTGGTCACGGTGGACGTACCTCGTCACCCGGCGTGCATCATCGAACAGCCTCAGTCAAACATTGACTGGGCAAAATTTGACAGATGCTTCTGTATCCCCGCTGGGGTGGCATGTTGGCAGCGCAGCCTCATCCATCTTCCCGGCGCCAGGCTCGGCCAGTCAAAACTTGAGCTTCGTAGCGTCTGGGTGGTCCTTGTTCCCATCCTAGAGCCCGTGGGATGGAGAAGCTACAGAGTGAGGTTCAAGTCCCGCACGGACACCAACGTCGCGGCTCTCACAGGTGCTGTTGCGTCTGCCATGGATGAGCTCTGACGTGCGAGAGCTGTCTCCGTTTCGCGGTAGGCTTCCAGCGCTTCAGCTCTTGTTCTCCGGCATCGAGAGACGTCCTTCTAGGTTCGTCGCAAACATTGACAGCGATGACGGGCGAGATGCATGATATCAAGCCTGTCTTCCCGATGCTGTGTCCATCTCCTTCCCTCCGGGGGAGGCCCTGCGCTCGTTCCTCGCCCTCACACTCCCTCGTCTCCGCCTTCGCATTCGCCCCTGTTTCCTAGTTTTGGCGTCCCCTCCCCCGGGAGAGGATATAACTCAACGCTGGTCGAGTTCCGTCGCGAGACACGATGCCGGTGAACACCACCGTCTCGCACGTGAGTCCACTCATTTCGTACATCCCCCGGAGTGCCTGGTTCGAAGGCACCGCAAGCGATCCCAACCTGGTGAGTCCATATCCATATCACAGCAGCCGCGCAGGCAGGCACCAGCATCTACCTCTTCTCGCATAGCTGACGCTGGTCTGTCTGCACCCACCTATAGGAAAACTATGCCTACAAGAGCTATCACGCGACTAATAATACCGAGTCCGGCAACGCGAGCGTCGCCTTCTCCTGGTGGGGTACCGGTGAGCACGGAGACATATCCGTTCCAAAGAAACCTTCTGTCTTGTGGCCTACTAACGCGCATACACAGGCGTCTGGTATGAAAGCCTCTACCGGGATAGCGCACAACGTATGTTCACGCACTCTTCCTTTGTCAGGGTACACGGCGGCTATCGGAGACGACTAGGAGACTATGCGGTCACCTTGGATGGCAATACGACCTTTCACCAAGGCTACGTGGACGGGGCATACGAGGACTTCCAGGCCGTGTTGTTCAACGCGACTGACCTCCCGGCTGGGCCTCATCACCTGCGGATTACGAACGCAAGCAACGACCCGAAACGACCGGTCTTCGACCTTGACTACGTGAGTCTGTCTACCGGGGGTGAGAGGGATCGTGGGCGTGAGTCGGTGAATGACCGCTGGTGACTATTCTAGATTGTTTTTGAGAGCAACTTGAACGAGACGAAGACTGTGTTCCACACGAGCGCGGACTGCACCTGGTTTCCTCAGGGCGATGGTGTGTGGGAAGAGGACATGCGGTCGCAGTACGTCGTGTTCTGCGTCGTTACCCGGTTGGCTGCTCACCTTCTCATAGCTCCACTGATAACAGCCTCGGGGCCATGGAACTTGCATTCACGGTAAGTTATCCGTCAACAGTATGTCCCGCTCCTCGTTAATTGGCCTTTCCACCTCCCAGGGTACGAGAATATCGCGCACATCATCTGTCCACAGTCTCTTCTCACAAATCTGCTCAGGGTCCGGCTTCATTCTCTACGGACAGCTCGACATGACCAGCGCACCGCTGAGCGTCACCATTGACGGCAGGAGCTCTCACGCGGTCTCTCCTAACACGGCTATTTCGCCACTCGTCAACGCTTCTCAAGTCCTCTTCGCGGTCACGGACCTGAACGAAGGCATGCATACAATCCGAGTGGAGAACAACCCCTCGCACGGCAATGCGACCGCGCGGCACATGGACATCATGTTTGGCAAAGTTCTATCCTCGCCATCTTTTTCACAGTGAGTGGCTTACTATGGCGTGTGCCCCGTTCTCAGTTGACTTATCCCTCTCGTATGTAACAGACCTCAGCTTCCCGTACCTCCCAGGTAAGTACGCGTGCTACGCTGAGTCAAATTACCACTGAGCATCAAGTCGGTATCTACCATGCAGTTCGTCACAAAGGAGTGCGGTCATCTTCGCAGCAAGCTTCGGTTCCCTTGGACTCTTCTTACTCTGCATTCTCATCTGGCGCGTCTGCGTTTGCATGCGTCAAAAAGCCAGTAAGGAGCGCGATGGGCAGCTTCCCAGACCCTTCTTTGCGCGCACAGACGCGTCTCCGTCCCCTTCCACCTCATACCCATACCAGCGCACACACAGAAGTCAGCTCTCCTATGCACACGCAACCTCCCGACACTCGCGCCGCGGCCACCTCCGGGGCAACACGGAGCTGATGGGCGAGATCAACGCACTCCAGCGCTCCTTCTCGCGCATGCGCCGTCCCGCCCCCGCGACCGTCTCCTTCCCGCAGGCCCAGCCACGTTGGAACGATAATCGTCACTGGACTTCAAAGGCAGCAGCCCTCGAGGCCGATGACGAAGACGACAGCAACAACGACGACCTCCAGTTCGCTGCACCCGAGTCCTACTCACCTCGGCTCCAGCGACACCCCACAGACGCGACCTCCTCCTCGTACACGATGTACGACTCCATGTCCGTCAACGTGCCCCCTTCCCCAACATCCCCAGGAATCTGGTCGCCGCAAAGCCAGAGCCAGAGCCAGAGCGGCGCAATGACGTCCCCGCTGCGCGTAGGGCGCATTGGCCCGGGCCTGGCTCGGCGCAGCTCGATAGAGAAGCCCCCGCGGAGGCAGCTCGTCCCGGTGGGCTCCCCCGTCGCGAGCACGCCATCGCTGGTCACCTCGCGCGCGCTCCCTCCGCCTCCCCCGCCTGTGGCGGGGTTTGTGTTCGACCCGGACATGTTGCCGCCGCCGTATCGATTCTTGGACACGCGTTAACCCCAGTGCAACGTATGTATACAGAGTGCGGTGTTAGTCGAAGCTCGGGATCCTGGGCGGCGTTGGAGTTCCGTCCATGCGTTTCCTTTGGGGAGTGTCCTAAGCATTGGCACGTTCTCAGCTACCGGCTCTCGGAAACGGATACGATCTGGTTGTGTATGAGTCACAGCCTCATCCTCATCTTGGTGTTGGGTACTGCAACGGTCGTGTCGACGTATAGCTTCAATCGAATCTAAATCTTGTCCGGGTCTGTCAGACTCGCTGGCACATCCCTCATATCGATCGGACTTACTGGTGAGGGCATGCTTACTAGCAAGTAATTTGTTTTTCACGACTTTCACGACTTGATATGGCAATATTGAAAACACTCAACATCCAACATGGTGTAGTGGCTAACATTATCGCCTCTCACGCGATAGCCCGGGGTTCGATTCCCCGTGTCGGAATGGCTCGGGTAAAGTATAGTTTTGCTGCAAAGGTCGAGGTGATGAGGTGATGAACGTATTCTAATGTGATACATCGCCGGGATAGCTCAGCTGGGAGAGCAACAGACTGAAGTTCTGGAGGTCGCGTGTTCAATCCACGCTCCTGGCATGTGATGCCGAATTGCTGTCTTTTTGTCCTCCCTACCACATTGTCAAGGCTTAACATAGACAACCGGCTCACTCATAGAGATCGTATGTTTTTTGAGCCTTGAGACTCATGCTGACACCTTTAAATCTCGAAGGATAGTATAGACTACAGACCGTTATGTTCGCGTCATGGGTCCCCAGCGGCTAGCGACCCCGATTGGCTCGAAAGCACTCGCTCCCCACACTCAGCACCCAGCAGGAACAGTCGAGTCGTCGTTGTGGTTGGCAGCATTCACGCCGAGCCCACGCGAAGCGAAGGCGGTCCAGAGTGTGCAGAAGTTCGCGCCGCCGAACCGGTTGGCATCAGCCTGGATCCATGCATTGCGAGCGGTCAGGACTGTTACAGGCGATCAGCATCGGGCTTGTACGAGGCAGCATACAAGGAGATGTGCGACGTACAGGTCGGGTTGCAGGGCTGGATGGCGAATGCGTCGAGGAAGAGGTGAAGGAAGACAGTGTTACCGCCGGTCGTCCTAAGGCGCATGGTCCGATTATTCAGTGCGTGGGTGGGTGTAGTAGGAAGCTTGCACTCACGTAGGGTCCGTGTGTGCCGTCGCGGAGAAGCCGTGGGCGCCGACAAGCCCTGCATACACGTTGTGGAGCATGTTCGCCCAGACCTCGCCGATGTCTGCATGATGGATCTGGGTAAGCCGCAGCTCGGATCGTTCATATCGGAACACCATACGTACCGTGGACCTCATTCAGGGTACGGAGGCTGGAGTACCGGAGCGGGTTGGTCGTACTATAATCGTCCCGTGTTCAGTGGGTGAACTATCAGTGGGCCATATCACTCACGCAGAAGTTGAGTACGGGTGACTCCGGATCCCTGCTGGGTCGTTGATCACATACTGGCCGAGGACGTAGTCGGGAATAGTTGCATCCTTGTGTTCAGTCCACCTATACGAGAGGAAGGTTACGTCCCGGTCAAGTATACGGCGGGAAGTCCCACTTACTCCGCCATCGCATCAGACCAACCCTCTCCCATACCGCCAGCCTCGGTCGTCTGGAGACAGCTGTCAAACCGCCATCCGTGTCAGTGAGTTCTCGTTGGTGGATGCGCTACTTGCGCGGACATACCGTCCTGTGCCGCCGCCGGTCATGCGGTTGCTGATGCCGTGCGTGTTCTCGTGCGTGACGATGTCGTTTTCGAGCGCGCCGTCGCGCTCGGGGCTGGTCAGGTCCCACAGGAACATCCTCATCCGGCCGGACTGGCCACTGCGATGACTGTCAGCCTCTGTTTTATCAGAAATATCACGACGCCACTTACTCGGGCGGCGTGGCGAAGTCGGCTGCGTCGAACTTGATCTCAGCATTTGTTCGTACTACAGCGCGCAGAATTCTCCAGTGACGTACCATTGTCAATACCAGCGGAATCCTGTACGGAAATGGTGACGCGGTCGTTGCCCGTGCCGCCCTTGCCGAAGTTGTTGTTCTGGAAGTTGAAGCCGGCCTCGGTGAATCCGTAGACATACGAGATATCGTGGACACTGTTGACGATATAGAAGGCGTTCGTGCGTGCCGCATCGATGTTCGCCTGGACAGTCGGAGCTTGGTTCGGGTTCTGGGTGAAGATAAACTGGCCGGATGCAGACTGAGAGGTGAGGTTCGTCTGCGAGCCCTTGAATGCGATGGCATTGTTGCCGCTGCGATGATGTTATCAGTATCAGGTAGCCAGGCGGCAGTGATGCCTGAGAGAGGTGGCGTACGAGGTAGTCGTGGTCGTAGTCGTGCCGTCGCTGTGCCAGCCATCGGGTGACGCAGCGGGGTTCTGCGGGTCGGTCAGGTTCTCAAAGCCCTCCACTAGCGTCTCCTTGGTGATGGGTAGAACTCGGTACTGCGCACGCAGAGGATTGGTCAGTTCGAACTTTACCCTAGTAGGCATGCCCACTGACCGTGATCTTCGCGACGAAGTCAGTGAGCTGAACGATCTCGCCGGAGTGCGCATCGACGAATGCCTCAAACCATGCCCCGGTCTCATCATTCTGGATCTGCACGACGTGCGTTAAGGCAAGGGACCCGTCCTTCTTGGCGACGAATTCAACCGTCGGCGGGTGCTCGTTGAATTTGCCCGAGAGCGCGCTCTCCGCCTTAGCGACCGCATCGTCGACAGAGAGGGACGGGGCGGTCGACGGGATGGATGCTAGATGAAATATGAGTATTGGTGGCGGTGAGCTGGATGGAAGGATCCCTACAAGGCTTGACGAATGACGAGCCGAAGGACACGACCTTGTTGTCCTTGTTGAAGGCGACGTTGGCCACAGCGTTAGCGACCGGGATGCCGTTCTACAGACGTCTTAATCGTTGTGATTTGTGGGAATGCTACATAGAGTGACTCACAACTTGCTGCCGAACGAACGCGTGCTGGGTGACATCGCTCGAGAAGCCGGTCCGGAAGGCAATGGTGTCGGGCTGGACGTTGAGACGGGACTGCACAAAGGAGACCGTCGCATCCTTGAGGTCGAACTCACCACGCGCAGAGAGCGGGTGGTCGACGCCGTTCACACCAAACGTCTGCATGGCGCATCATTAGCACAACCATCAAACACCGCCGTAGCTACTGCGACTGCGCACCTCTAGCGTAGACTCGGGGTGGAAGCTTTCCACGACGAGATCAGGGCTGATTTCGCGCACTTGGAGGGTCGTGTGCTTCAAGCTGCCCAGGAATGGGGCCGCCGTGACGGCAGTCGCGCAAACAACGGCGAGGAAGACAGACCGGAAGAAGTTGTTGGAGAACTTCATGGCGGAGGGTCGCTATGGCCGTGGAGAGGAGGGCGAGGAGGGCGAGGAGCTCGAAAGCGAACAGTCGCCTGGCCTCCCTGTCCTTTCGTGAACACGATTTATACTGTCCCGACATCCGCGCTTGGAGGTCGAGATAGGCACAGCCCGGAATGTCTATGACAAGTATACCGATGGCGACGAGGTGCGCCGCATGGCTATCGCGTGAGCCATGGGAACACGGCACATTGTCCTTGAAGGGTGGACTGCAGAAGAGCCGCTTTCCATTTGTTGATCTCGAAGGCGAGTAGGGGCGAGCGCCGGCTCATGTTGGGACTTCTACGCCGGTGGGAGCGTACAGCGCGAATAGAACTTCTTTCAAGGATCATGTGGGAGACTCCTGAGAAATGAAGCAGATGGACCTACCCTGAGTTGGTCGAGGATGCCCGTGTACGCGACGTTGCAGGGAAGTGGAAACCACCAGGGATATTCGCAAGTGGTGTGCCTATACGACCAAGTGTACAGATCGCAGCGCCGCCCAGCACAGACGTGACCGACGCCTCGACGAAGGTCTTGGCGAGCTATTTTTTGGTGAGATAGAAGCTGACTCACTTCTGGTGATCAGCACTGGCAGTACAACGTGGGGAATGCAGAGCTACCAGTACCTCAAGCTCCGGAGACATCCTCTGCATAGCACGGAGCTTGTAGCGATACCTTCGAAAGCGGAGCTGGAGGTGTACGAGCTGAGTGAGCACTGTACGGAAAGATTGAGTTCGCAGCCTTCTGGGTGCGTGGAAAGATGTTCGGGAGCTGTACATGGCGATATCCGGCATCAGTGCTCGCAGCAAAGGATGCAACATCGGTATGCTGAATTTAGACTGCGTGGTGTCATGAGGATCGCGACGGGCATGCGATATGGAAGGACAATGCGCTAGTGCTGGTGATTGAACTGAGGACTGAAATGCAGTAGGTTAGACGACATACGGAATTATCAAGCCTTCGTACCCGAGTTCCAACAACCTATCGAGGAGTCTGAGACTCAGCGACCCTGAACTCAATCACAGAGTGTAGGGTATCAATTCGCCGTCTGAGAGCCTTGAATTCAACTGTCACGCGAGTCCACACGGAAGAAGAGGCTTCCTGGCCTGGGCCGGACATGGTGGCATGTGGTTGGTTGGATTGTCCCCAGGCCGGTAGGACAATTGCGTCGAAGTTCTGCTTGATACTTATCGGGTGTCGCCGTGCAGTTTCACGCAGACGCGATATGACGCGCGAGACATCTGCTACCATCATGATCTAGAGGGAAAACGTGAAGATCTAGAAGAAGCCGTCACTAGTTTCAGTGCCGTCCCGGTCATGACCGAACACTGTGACTGGCGAAAACTCACCCGGGAGTGTTTCGAAATGCAGTACATTCGTTGAAAGCAATATACATGATCTTGTTGATACCTGGATGACTCCTACCAAATACCATGTTCATGATTGTGGAATTTCTACTATGTCAGTGGCTAGAGTTGTGGTGGTTGCACTGCAACTACGAACGCATCCGTTTCTTCAGGCAATTATTGCAGAAAGGTTAGCATCGTGCAGTTTCGTGAAGTCAGATAAGTCTCCTTCGGGAGGTCGCGAATTATGAATGAAATTCTTGTTTATCTAGTCTACCAAAAGGCTTACTTTCGATAACCCAATTTCGATCCCTTGGTTATTTCCAGTGTGGTGAATTGACGCCCCGGCCACCGAACCACCACCACCACCACAAGAATTGCGACTCGGACTGCAACTATTCAGCGCTCAGTTCCCGTGCGTCGTTTGCATCGATCATAGGGTTAGAGTTTAGCTTTGGACAACCTGTACGTCCTTCTATCGTCTATTAATCGCAAGGACTCGACAAAATACCAATACCGGCATCCAATCGGAAGCATTGGTCCAAAGCTTATGGCCCCGCGCGCATCGATGGCATGGGCCGTGGCCCGTGGGTCACGAAAGACGAGGAGACGCCATAGAGCCCAGAGGAAGCGGTGGCTGTGTGATCTGGGTGGTTGTAACCGCCGCATTCTCACGAGCTACTAGTACGGTCTGCACGAACATCGAGCAGCAGGGCTCTCTCCGTAACGAAGGACCTGGAAACCTCCCTCAGTTTCGAAAGTTCAAAGCACAAGACATGGCGAGCAAGTGCATCGGAAACACCAAATGCGAGTTCGCGGACAAGTACTTCCCACGACTACCCCCCTCCAACTCCCCCTCATCCACCCGTTCGAAGCCGTCCCTCGCCGTCAACCCGTTCGAGAAGCTGAAGAAAGCCAACACGATGAGCGAGAAGAGGTTACAAGACACCTTTGTAAGTCCGTCGTTACCTAACTCTCCTGCCTCGCTGACCTCGCAACCACCAGATCGACATCGTCAACCGCCACGGGCTCGCTCCGGGACTTAAGATGGGTTCCTGTGAAACAAGGCCCGACAGTGCCAAGATTGACCCAGACCGGCAAAATGTCCATGCTGCGTTCTGGCGCGAAGATGCCGCCCCTTCCGACAATCAGCCTCATTGGATCGACCAGCTCATGCCCGTCGAGTTCAAGGCTGGGGAATCCGGTTCCAATTACAAAGACCCTTACGTCGACGACGCGAACGTCCCGGGCGGAGTAGTGGTCAGGGAAAGCATACTGGGCACGAAGAAGTTTGGTGAGATCATTTCCTATGCCGAGCTCGTCTTCACCGTCCAGCATCGTCAGGCCGTCTTCATGCCTCTAGTCATCGGACGGGTCTGTCGTTTCCTCCGCTGGGATCACGGCGGCGCTGTCGTCACCGAGGCCATCGATTATTACCAGGATTGGCAGTTCTTCTGCGACGTTCTGTGGCGCATCTCCCAGTGCTCCGACGAACTTCTCGGCGTTGATCCCACTGCCATCCGCCTGTCAGACGGTGATGAAGAGTTCAAGACCATGGACGACGCTGCCATCCCAAACCCAACTGACGTGGACGCGACCGAGCGCATGGTCGACGCGCCACTCCAAGGATCCGTTACCTTCTCATATGTGCGGAAGATGTTCGGAGACAGTCTCGACGCTCAGTGGCCGCGATACAAGCTCGAGGTCCCGGACGGTAAGACCACGAGGCACTTCCTGGTCTGCAGGCCCGCGTTCTGCGCGAAGGGCTTGATCGGGCGTGGCACCCGTGGGTATGTCGCTCTGGATTGTGGCACCGGTCGCTTCGTCTGGTTGAAGGATGCCTGGAGGGCATACTACCTTCTCCTGGAGAAGGAAGGGGACGTCCTGGAGGAGCTCAAGAAGGCCGAGGTCCCTAACATCCCTACCGTTGTCTGTCACGGAGACATCCGCGAGCAGACGACTCTGACGTCGCAGGTCTGGGAACTCAAAAATCCTCAGCCTAGTGCATCGGGCTCAGGCTCATCTGGAAGTACGTTCGACCAGCACAGGACGTCTTCCGCATCGAGCTCAAAGCGGAAATGGGACGACGCGGACGACTCCGGAGTACACGTCCCGCCTCCAAAGGGTCTCAGTGAGGCTAACTTGCCCTTCCGTGACGATTGTCCGCTCCGACCGCACCGGCACTATCGTCTGGTTGTGGAAGAGGTAGCCAAGTCACTGAGTGAGTTTCAGCGAGGCGCACAGCTCGTGTCCGTCATCAACGACTGTATATGGGGTGAGTCTCCATCGTTTACAACGTCGTCTCTCCGCTTATCGCCTCTTCAGCTCACTACGTGGCCGCCACCAATCCGACGGCCCCACGCCTGCACCGCGACGTCAGCGGCGGTAACATCCTGATGTATCCGCAAGTTGTTGAAGTTCACGGGAAATACCATATGAAGTGGACCGGCCTTCTCGCGGACTGGGAAATGTCCAAGCCGATTGAGGAAGTGCATGGAAAGTCCCGTCGACGACAGCCGGAGCGAACGGTGTGTGGCGACCTCGTACTCATATTGGCTTTTATTCTAATGTCGATCACCAGGGTACTTGGCAATACATGTCCGTCGCGCTGCTCTCGCGAGACAAGACCGTCGAGATCTGCGATGAGCTTGAGGCATTTCTTTATGTCCTCCTCTATCACGCCATACGCTATCTCCGGTCGAACCTCGGCGAATACACCGCGGCGAACTACCTCGACGAGTTCTTCGATCAGTATACTGCCACTGATCGCGGCTACGGCTGTGGTACGAGGAAGATGCTCGCCATTGCGACCGGCAAGCTGATGGTCACCGAGCACCTCGAGCTGAGGTTCGATGAACACATGGACAACCTGATCTCCATGCTCCTCGGCTGGTTCCGAGCAAACCACGTCGTCAACAAATACTTTCAAGAGCTCGAGGAGGAGAAGAAGCAGAAGCAGAAGAGGAAGCAAGCACAGGCCTTCATGGCGCCTCCCCTTCTTCCGGACCAGCTGCCCGATAACCCTGCGCCGGCGGTGGCGCATCGGGAAGTAGTTGTGAAGCGCAGTCTCGTCTTTGGTAATAAGCTTTCCCGTTCTTTGAAGAACTACACCCGCCAGTTGCAAGTACCTCCCCAGCAGGATTGGGACAACATGGAGATGGTGCAGACGCATGGCTGGATGTACCAGGCGCTCGAGGGGTTCCTCATGGACAGGGTCTGGCCCGTCGACGACAAAGTCGGTGACCGCATCCCGAAGTCATGGGTCAAGCCGCCGCTAGGCTCGACGGTCCAGACTACGACAAATTCGGGGACTGGGAGCAACAAGCGGGTCTGCTATGGACGTATGGAGGGTGTGGTGACACTACCTCTCCCGTTTCTACAGCGAAAACCACCGAATTCTCCTACCAAGCGCACCGACTCCTTGTCTGACGACTTCTGGCGGCGGTAAAATGGGAGCGAGAAGGGCGCATCTTGGCCACGCTGATCGTATCCCGTATTATTTCGTTGTATACCTTGTATCATAGTTTCCCTCTCTCATCAATGCAACGCGTCCCAGTGATACCCGAACTTTTTCATAAGACCTACCTTGCAAGACAGGTCCTGGGTCAGGGATTGGGCACGAAACCTGATTACTACCACCGTGGCACGTGACCGCCAACACAGAGAGCGCTAGTCACTAAGTCAGCCTTCCTCCGGGAATGTCATGCCGCCTTGGATGACGTTGCCTCTCTGCCGTCTGTAGATCTTGCCATATCCTTAAATCTCATATTACTCGACCGCTCGATGGGTTGCGAGGTATCCACCACAACAGCGAATGGACCGCAGTCGAGTAGAGTGAGTATTCGACGACTTATTCCAGCTTTGAATGGTATCGACTGGCGCGATATGTTGCTCATACTCGTTCTTTTCAGGGCTAGGACTGCATGGCACCGATAAAACTTGCTATCGTAGGCGCAGGCCCTTCGTCCTTCTATGTCGCATCACGACTCCTATCGCTGCTTCCCCGGTCAGGACCCCATGCCTCCACGCTGAAAATACACCTCTACGATCGCCTGTGGGCCCCGTATGGTCTGGTGCGGTACGGCGTCGCGCCCGATCACCCAGAAGTGAAGGTACGTTCCCATTTATACCATACTTACAGTGGAGTGAGCTCTGACGGTATGAACACGTAGAACTGCACGCACAAGTTTGACGAGGCAGCGGCAGATACCAGACTGCGCTTCTTCGGAAATGTGAACGTCGGACCCACCTCACCCTTTTCACATACACTCCCTCTGTCGCTCGAGGCGCTACGCCCTTACTACACCCATGTCCTCTACTCTACAGGATGCACTGTTCCGATCCTACACCCTGCCCTTCCACCCTCGCAGTACTGCATACCCGCGCTGTCGATGGTGCACTGGTATACGCAACATCCTTCTAAGCCATCTCCACCCCCACTCGAACGGACTTCACATGTCACGCTCATCGGTCAGGGCAATGTCTCGCTGGACGTTGCGCGCATGCTCCTCACGCCACCCGATCATCTCGCAAAGTACGACGTGCCCACACCAGTCCTTGACGTCCTCCGCCGCTCTGCTGTCCAGCACGTATCCATAGTCGGTCGACGGGGTTCGCTGCAGGCAGCCTTCACGACAAAGGAGTTGCGGGAGATGATGAACCTCCCTGACTCGTCCATGGTTCCTCTCGACCCCGCGCTGCTCGCAGACGTGGAGGGTACTACCATGCTCACGCGACAACAGTCCCGCACCCTGCAGCTGCTGCAAAAAGGATCGAAGAACAAGCCGGGCACGACAAAGAAGACGTGGTCTCTCGACTTCTTCCGCTCGCCGACAGGTCTCACCACCCCTACCAGTTCCAGTGAGAAAGCGCGACTGACGCTTGCCCACACGATGCTCGACCCATCCTCGCGGGCCGTGCCTACGGGCGAGTCGTCCACGCTCGAGACCGACCTTGTCATCACGTCGCTCGGCCACCGCTCCGAACCGTCCGCACCGTGGTATGAACCTGGACTCGGCCACCTGCGTGCTATGAGCGGGCGCGTCGTGAACGCGGATGGCCGCATCGTGCGGAATGTCTACGCAAGCGGCTGGGCAGCAATGGGTGCCCGTGGGGTGCTCGCAAGCACGATGATGGACGCGTACGCCGTCGCCGATACCATCCTCCGCGACCACTTCCCCGGGGAGGCCGTGCAGACCATGGCTGCGGGAGCACCGGAGTCTGCTGCGGATAAAGCTGCGGCGGAGCATGCGATTGAGATCCTGCCGAAAGAAGTGGACTTGGAAGCTATTCCGCCGGATGTCGAGGCAGGGTTGGAGGAGGGACGGGTGACCGACTTCGAGGATTGGAAGAAGGTCAATGCGGAAGAGATCAGGAGGGGTCAGGAATTGGGCAAGGAGCGCGAGCGCATGGAGTGGGAGGAGGCACGCGACTTCCTGGCGAAGGTCAGGACTCAAGTTTCCTGAGCCTGTTTTCGTCAATATCTTCCCAGAGCATAGATTGCAACACACCTAACACCAAGCTAATCCGATACGCTCACCACTCAAGTCAACATATCTACCAATTAGTAGCTCTGGATATGTCTATCTCACAAACACAGGCTTCTCATACCTAATCGACTTACTTATTGTAAGTGCTTGGCACGCCTCCGGGCAGTGTCAACCTGGTGTCGACCGACAACCTCAGGCTGAGGATTCCCGGCAGGACCGTTGTTCCCCGTCCAGTACCTCGATTACGTAATCCTTAGTGGTTGCCAAGCCTATTATGGGTGATGGTGAGGCTGTGCACGCTAAGTGGAGGTATATAGCCGCAGCCAGTGCCCACGACATTCGCCCTACTTATTGAACTCCCACCACCATGTACGCAGGTATGTGCATCAAGACATGAGTTCTCGTACACTCACGAACAACGTCGCTTAGGTCGTCACGCGGCTATTAGCTTGGCTTCAATATATGTGCTTGCCGCTCTTCCAAGCGCGCAGGCGTATTGTTACATAGATGGGTGAGTTATCATGTTCGCTATGCTGCTCGTGGTCAGCCCTGCAGCTACAGGTAGATGGGTAGATAGCTTGTGGGTTGCTTTGCGGCTCCAAAGGTTCAAGTGACTTCGCCCGAGACATGGGAGGGCGACTTCTTGACCCCTTTGACCTTGATATGGGGCTGTGGCAGAAGGAATGAATGGTGTTCTGTGGCGAGGAATGGACGGACTCTGACGGATTCATCCGCGGAGCTGGAAATGGTCCATGGTGGATCTGCCATCTTTCGCCGGGTGCGATGTTCGTGAAGCATACCAAACACCTCTCCGTTGCTGAACTCTTCATGTCGAACCTTCGCTTTCGGATACCCGAAAACTGACATTGATTCCCAAGATTCGGGCGAGAACGCTGCACGCTATCTACCGGTGCACGAATCGGCATCGCGATAGCCTCCGGTGAGTGCGGTCGCGATCATCCGTCAATACTTATACTTATCGTTTTACAAGTCGCCGCTGTTCTGATTCTTTTTGGCGTCCTCCGGAGTATGCGAGCCAGAGCTACCCGGCGACAGAACCTTGCATATGTCAACACCTCCGCCGTCGCTGGAGCCGTCCTTCCTGCTGGACCTCCTCCAGGTTATCCACCTCCAGGAGGGTACACACCGGGATATTACCCGCAGGACGGTGGGTCCCCGTATGTTCCCCCGGGAGGCCTAGGTTACGCGCCACAGTATCCTCCGCAAACCTATTACTCGGTCGGTGTTCCATTCTCCACCTGACAGCGACAGATGCACTGAATTCTTTCTTGATAGCCTCAGCCAGGCAACGTCCAGCAGTACGCACCTCCCGCAGGTCCGCCACCGGGCCATCAACCACAATATGCACCTCCACCCGGCCCTCCGCCGTTTGTAGACCAGAAGGCTTGATCATCCGTTGACCGATCTTGACTCTTGAGCAATGAGTGATATCTACGAGATTACGACTGTTGTATTAGTAACTTTCTGTCACGGACAACCTGGAGACTTCCCTGCTTTCCCCGACGTGCCTTGCTGCTGGAATTGGTCAAGCTGTCGCCGCAACGTTCTGACCGTCATAAGGCTAAGCATTGCTGTGAAAGCCTGGAACCTCGAAGCTTGGAACGGCTGAGCTATCCGCCTTTGTTCCGCATAAATTGCAGCCCCTGGGCGTTCCAGCCGTTGACGACGACTGTGACGGTGACGACGGAGTTATTGCCGCCGCGTGGCTCGCTTGCCATCATCAATTCCCCTTGTCGGCTCCCACCACCATCGTCCTCGTCGTTCTCGCCGTTCTCGCCGCGCCCGAGCCCGCCCAGGACCCCCTCCACTCTCTTATTCCTTAATGCCGAGCTTGTTCTCTCGTGCACGGACCACCTCGACTCCGACAAAGAAATCCGCGTTCGACCTCGGGCTACACGACGAGTTCGGGAGGATCACCAGCAGAGGCTCCGGCAAGCACGTCGCCCACCAGCAACTCTCCGCCAGCACAAAGAAGGCGGCCAAGAAGGACGCAGGAAAGGGCGCAGGCAAGGCGCGAGCCCCGGGCACTGCTGATGATGAGCAGGTCGAGTTCGGACTTCCCGACGGGAGCTTCCTCCCGCTGAACCTCGAAAAGCCGCGGTACGTCCATCCGGAAGACCCGACGCAGGAAGCGGCGCAACCGCACGACTATGGCTATCTATCATACGGAAGACACGTCGTTCTGGGGCTCGAGGAGGTCGCAAGGCTGGTGGACGTCGTGGGAGACGAGCTCGGTACTCGCGGACTGACGACTCCGTTTATCTTTTCAACTTTGGCCCTCGATGTGTCCGCGTCGTCCGTCAAGAGGCTCATTCAGACCTTTCTCAAGACATGCAGCAGGCCGTCGTCCGAGGCAGATAGGCAGTGGCGAGAGGAGGCGCGTTTGGCGGGCCCACACGAACTGGGAATGACACTACGGTGGGGCTTGGCGAGGGTCGTACGCTGGGTCGGCGGGCAAGAGGTACGCGGGCTCGTATCATACGACGCATATATGCAATGGCGGGATACCGAAGCCGGTGTGTATCCCTGTGGCT
This sequence comes from Lentinus tigrinus ALCF2SS1-7, assembly GCF_003813185.1. Classification (NCBI taxonomy): domain Eukaryota; kingdom Fungi; phylum Basidiomycota; class Agaricomycetes; order Polyporales; family Polyporaceae; genus Lentinus; species Lentinus tigrinus. Next base: position 325,672 of record NW_027137940.1, read on the forward strand.
CGTCGTATGCACTCCTGGATGCTGATGAAACCGTCCTCCTCGTCATATGCGCTCCCGGCTGCCCCCCATGGCCTTCGCGACTCGCTGTATCCGCCTGTCAATGACTCCGATAACTACCAGCACTGCACTACCCGGGGATGCATTTTTCGGCCTTCCTCGAGCCTCTGGAGCCCCTTTTGCGTCAACTGCTCATCGGGCTATTCACACTGTTGAGTCGCTTTACAGCGCATTCTGCAACTTCTGGGCACACTCCGCCCACTCTCTCACCGTTGTTCGGTCCACTTCTGTTCGGCCTGGGGCCTTCCACGCTTAATTTCCACCATGCGTATGTTCACTATCTCCGCGCAACGACCGCCACCGAGCACCTCATCCTCGCCTTCATACGATGGCAGGACGCAAAGGCCAATGCCGCAGCGCCAGCCATGGGCGTTCCTACCCGCCTCAAGGCCTGGATTCAGGGTTACCCGGCCATGCTCCCAACACCAGTGGGAAAGAATGACCGTCCGCAACCTCGCCGTGGCGCCCGTACCGTACGCGTTCTCAACGTACGTCGCAACGTTCGCATGTATTCGCCCGACCTCGTGAAGAGTTCGGCGTCGTGGGCTCATCGCCCTCGGGGTTCGATGTCCAATGCGTCGGAGCGCTCATTCGCCGGGTCCAAGGAATGGGAACGCATTGCCCCACCGACGCTCAAGCTACCGCCTCGCTACTCAGACGCGTACAAGCAACGGATGGTCCTCCCACCTAACTTCCACCCGGATACCGGCGCTGGATCAACCTCAAGCCACCCCCCTCCTTCACTGTCGTCCTCCATATCTTCTGCCTCGTCAATCAACTTCGAAGACAAGGAAGGTGAAGAGCGCTTCCGGAGCTTGACTGATCTCAAATGGGGTGAATTCGAGGCGATGGGCTTCGGCAGCCTTGTGGCAGATGAGAAGAAGCTGCAGTTCGATTTGACGGAGAGTGCGCGGGCGGTACGTACTTCCATTCTGAGCATGCAATCTGCGGCAATGCTGATGTCCACATGCCCCTGTCATATCTAGGCCCGTGCTGCGAAGCGTGCCACTCTTAGCTGGCAGGACTTCTCGTCATCTGGCTTCTCCAGAACAGATGCGCACTTGAGCGCCACATTGCAATTCAGTGCGCCGGTAGCCAACACGATCAGCTCGTGGCCGACACACCAGGCGGAGATGCACCGCAAGCTCAAGAAAACGCAGAAGTCCCTTCCGCCGTTTGGCTGGGATACGGAGCCAGTCTTGGGTGGTGAGGAGGTCGTGGAGGAGGCGTTCCTGGACGTCTTCTGCGATCTCATCTATGGCGGAGGATGGATGGATGATGAGCGTCGCGAGGAGACTGATCGAGAATGTAACTGGGCACTGGTGAGTACATACATTCCTACGTCATCTGTGCGAGCATCACCTCACTGCGGTGCAGGTTGAGTTCAAGTCCCTCCCCGTGTCTCGCACGACGGTATCTGGCACCGCCGACCCGCGCACATCTACCACCCTCATTCTGTTCGAAGAGTTCGTCCCCTATGAGTACCGTCAGCAACTCGCCTCTTCGGGCGCCAATCGGCGGAGGCTACCGTCTCTCTTTTCCTCGACGAACAAGTCTAAACAGTGGAAGCCGGCGCCCACGCTGAACGGCCGTCCGTATGTGGTCGGCGCAGTTCCCCACAGCCCAAGCTACCGCGAAGTCGAGTTCGAAGGTCTCCTACGTTCCAATGGCAGCGCGACTAAAGTCCTATCTCTGAACCGCAGTCCCGATAAGGAGCGTCCGACACCTCCTAGCGTCGTTGCGACTCCGGGGCACGAACTCCACACAAATCCTCTTGTCAAGATCACAAGTCCTCCTGTCAAAACGCACTTTCTGACCCCTGTGCGGACGGATTCCCCAACGCCCACTCCCAGGACGCCCGTGAGCCCACAAGAGGGCGGGAGGAAAGGATCACGTTTTCGCCTCCCAACCGGACTTCCCTCCAGTCCGTCTCCTGTGAAGCGAGCCGGTCTAGTCCCCACAGAGTATGATCCTGTGGAGTTCGACACCCGCATCGCAAGCTTCGACGATGAGGAGGTCTCCACTCGGCGCCATAACCGGCGACGGTCGAAAGACGACGCATGGGTCGATATCCTCGTCGCGACCAACAGCCGTCGCATGGCCGGTCAGGATGCAGAGCTGCGCAATGGTCTGAAGGGCGGTCGATCAGACCCAGAACTTGCGAGCCAAGAGGTATCGGAGGTGCTGGCTGCCGTGCGCGGCCGATTCTCGGACGACGAGGACGATGGCATGGAGCCTATAGCTGGACCCAGTGGCGGTGATACCTCGACGTTGCAGGACTCCGTGCTTGACCACGACCAGCAGGAGTCGGATTCTCTGCGGTATGGCGATGACGAGGAAGGGGAGACCCCGAAGACGACGCCGCAAAAGCGGCTAGGGTACTTCGACCTGCATCCAGAACGTCGTCCTCCCACTATCGCCGATGACCCTCGCGATCGTCTCGAGCGTCCCTCGTATGAAAGCGACACCTCGACCGACAACCCCTACACTGCTGCCACTGTCAGGTCTCGCAACCTCGCCGTGCGGGACAACGTCGACCTCCTCAGACAGTCTGCCGCTTCTGAGTACGATTCGGATCCCGAGCCCATCCATGTCGGCTCGCAGGCGATTCCCCGCGATGTCAAGAAGACCCTCCCTTCGGCGCCCGAGCATACAATTCCTCCTTCGCTCCCTTCCAAGGCAGCTCCGAGCAAGACCGCGAGCCTCATCGAGATGTATCGCGAGCGCGAGCGCCAGTCGGGGAGCAGCCCTATCCCTTCATCGCGTCTGCCTGTCCGCCAAGCCTCGCTCCAGAATGGCCGGGAACGCTCCACCTCTCCTCTCCCCGCTGTCCCGTCGCCTGCCGCGCCCGCCTCTGCCGACCTCCCGGAGATCGAAGAGCCTGCGGATGACAAGGTGAGCGTCGAAGATATTCCGATTGATCTTCCCACTCGCTACGTCCACGGCGCCCCCCTTCACAACGTCTTGGAGGAACCGGAGGAAGAGGAGGCGTAGCACACCTTCTCCACGACGGTTCTCTCTTGCTACATCCCTCTCCCTTCCCCTTTGCGTTCCGCCCTGCGTCGGCCCACTCTGAAATATCGTATCGTATTCAGCGCCGGTGAACGACCCGGCCTACTACCGCATGCCGCCTACTGCGTGCCGCACGCCCACGTTACCCAACTCCTACCCATTGCTGCTGCTCCTCGCTCCGTCTATCTCGTGGTCCGGTATATTTCCCGTCATTCCAATGTGCGTATTGTGAAACAAGCGTTTGCTCCTGCTGCTCCATCGTACATATCCACCGCATTCCTTCCTGAAGATACCACGGAGCCTCGGGTACCCGCGAGGCCCCGCTCACCTACGTAACTTACTCGTTCATTTTGTGTCCTGGTCCGGCCTTCTCCCTGTGCGTACGCTCTCCTCCCTACGCGCGCCGTGTGTTGTGCGCGCTGTCCCCTCCCTCACTGACAACCATACACTATATGTCCTCCCTCCACTATATGTTGTGTGATTCTTTTTCCTCACTTCCTTCCGAATCTATGTCACACGTGCTGCTTCGGACTACTTAACTTTTGGTCATCGGTGGTCGCAAAGGCTAGCACGAGTCTCTCCGTTGTCTCGGTGGTGGCCGTAGCTGATGACACTCGCTATGGGTTTGTGATGGTCGTTGATGTTGTTTTAACTTTATCGTTGAATACATTTTCACTGTCGCAATAGCCACTGCGTGCATGGGGTAGATAATATATGATAATGCGCCGAAGAAGGGGTCTACAATGAGATGAGGACGTCCTCGTCACGTAAACATTGGCAACGATGAGCTGATAAGCCAGAAGGGCCAGACGGAGACGCATATATGCGGGGAGGCAGTGCGTACTGGTGCGTTTGCTGCTACCCGACCTAATAGTACCGGAGGCAAACCGGAGGTGTATAATCCCAGACACTCCCTAGACTCCGGTGAGGAGGCTATCGTCGGGTCAGTGGGCTCGAATGCCTATCGCTATGGGATAATGAAAGGTACGCGGAGCGAGTATGTTGACAGGCATATTCTGGCGTGTATCCTCTGGAAGATACGGTGCCTACTTGTCTGGAAGCGGATAAGCTGTGGGAGGACAAGGAAGTACTATAGTCTATAGGAACCACCGTCGACACATTGTATTTCCTCATAACGGTCATCTTGCTTGAGCCTATCCGAGTCGTCATCGGTCTTGCAATGACAGTCCTGAGGCTTCTGAAGAGCGAACAAGAAGAGGCGGGAACCTAACTGAATGTAATGTAACGCTACCTAGTACAACAGAGCATCCGATAACACAAAGCAACGCGAAATAACCTTACTATAATGTACACAACCTCGATGAGGACCGCCACTACATGTCCACCGTGACACTTCTACCACTTCGAGGGCCTATTTATCAGTCCAGAAAAACAGATAGCAGCCACACCGTCAGCGCCCTCCGTCAACCAGAAAAAAGTGACAGACGACAGAAGAGAGAAGACGTACCCGAAGGTGCTGCCTGGGGGCACCGCCAAGAGCGGCGTGCCCGCGCCCTTGACGCCGTAATCGGCCGTGTTCGTCGCGACGGTGTTGCCCCACCACGTCTGGATGGTGTTCGCGCCTATCGAGCCGTTCGCGGGGTACTGCAGGCAGAAGTAGATGAAGATGATGGCGATCGCGACCCCCGAGTCCAAGCCTGCGGACAGGATATCTGCGTGTCCCGCGCGGACGTGTACGTCAGTCCAGCCCAATCGACGTACAGACATGACAATGACAACATGGACAACATGGACAACATGGACTCACAGTTATACTTCGTCCACCAGCTGAAGTGTCGCCGGCGGATAATATAGTTGAATATAAACCCGACGATCGTCCACGGGACGTAGTTGACCGCAGACGCGGGCGGGATCCACTGCGTGCCATTGAAAATGACGGGGAAGTTGACGTAGCGCAGGAACGAGTTCGGCCAGCGCAGCGAGATGAGGTACGCCGCGAGCGGGCAGATCGCGCCCACGAGGAAAAAGTACACGAGCCCGTAGTAGATCTGCCCGCTCGAGAACTGCCGCTGTGGCCCGATGACGCCCCAGATGACCGACGCGGTGCCGAAGACTTCTGTCGAGGGGCAGATGAAGCGGTCCTTTTGCCCGGCGTCGCACATGTTCGGGATGTGGCTGAACATCCAGGTTTGGACGCCGAGTTGCACCGTGCAGGCGATGGTGGCAGCGACGACTTGGGTGGAGAACATGGCTCGTGGGCTGTGGAACGGAGTTGTGAATGAGCGAGATGCCATACAACGTCACGTTCGCCTGCTAGGTACGTACGGGATCTTCATGTAGTGTCCGAGCTTGAAGTCCGAGGTGAACTGCAAGGCCTGTGTCATTGTAGTATAGCCGTAAGTCTTGAACATCATCATTGCGATAGGGCGGCCCGGGAGCGCGTAGCCGATGATAAGCTCCGCAAACACGCTGAGAGTGTGTAAGGATATGAAAGAAAGGTTCAGGTGTGTACACGTACTTCAGCCCAATCTGCTGGTTCGTGATAGCCTGGATCATTCCAGTAGGTATGGTGTAAACGAAGGCTGGGGGGAGGGTCTGAGTTACGGAACCATAGAAGCGAAGACGGAACATGACGTACAGAGTAGCAAACCCAGGACGAGTGCCCAGACCGGCATCTGAGTGTCCCAAACCTCAATCGAGACAACCGCGAAGACGAACATTGTCACTAGCACGCCCACAGCTTTAGCACGTGCACGACGCTCTATACGACATACGACAGACTACGCACCAAAGATCACAGAGTACCACCACTCCGGAACCTGCGGGTACCTCGACATGAGGCGAGCATGGATGTCCGGCTGCTCCGAAAGCGACCTGCGACTCTGTATCCAGATCTGCTTCCGGAAGTAAAGGATGGTGTGCATGATCGTGGCGGTGATCGCCGCAAAAGAAAGACCGTACGTCATAGCGAAGGTAGTCGAGAGGAACAAGGGGGAGTACTCCTGATACTTGCTGATGTCGAGCGTGGCTTCGGGACTCAAGATGCGCTTGACGTCGTATATCTTGCCGGTGTTGTCGTAGGCGGTGCGGGTGGACATCGGCATGTACTGGGAGTACCACGTGTTGGTGTAGTAGATGATCGGGGTGAGGATCCAGAAGAAGAACACGAAGCCGACGGCGACGTTCGCGCCCGCCCACCAGGGGGTCGCAAGCGGGGACCCAATGCCGCTGTACGCGATCTGCGACCAGTCGAAGGTGACGAGCGACATGCCGAGCCCAGTGTAGTACCCGAAGAGCTGGTTGACGACGATGTTCTTCGGGGCGATCCAGCAGACCCAGTTGAAGTAACTGAGCGCCTGGAAGATGTAGCCAGGGAAGAAGAACCACAGGAAGGAGCAGAGGAACGCGTAGAAGAAGAACCGCTCGCGAGACATGCCGCCGTGGCTGCCGATGCCGGCGTATTGTTGGGAGTGGAGTGTGTTGAAAAGAGCGCAAGTGACCAGGTTGGTCGGCCAGATCATGGAGGGAGGGGAGACGAGGAAGCGGCGGGCAATACCGCCGATAGAGAACCCGATCTACACTTGAAGGTTAGAGGAAGTGCCAGCGGGGGACACCTGCAAACACACCAGCTGCGTGGCCATGATCAACATCCACTGGTACCCGAAGCTATATACTTGGTTGTAAAATACCCGTTGGACGGCGATGATGTCAGTCTGAAGGACGGTGAGCAAACGACGCGAGCCCCCCTTGTCAGTGCACTCACCGCATATGCAGACTGAAAGCCAACATTGGCCATAATAGTAATCAAGACGTGCTCCTTTACCGTGAACGGCCCGGGATTGAGAGACACGCCGAATATCCGAACGCGAGGCATGGCGTACGCCCATAGTCGGCCGAGAGGATATGATAATAGTTGCGCGGTGATCTGGATGCCCAAGTCAACCGTTGAAGTGTAGTGTAACGCAAAGAGGGCTCTTACCCCAGTGACGGTAATGGAAGGATATCGGAAGAAGAAGAATTGATTCATCCCGGGAAGTATGATCGACCAAACGATGCCAAGGACCCATGCGCGCAAGGTACTGACCGGCATGTCTGGGTCATCCGTGTTTGCCACCGCAGAGCGGACTTCCGGATATGGGGAGTCGTCATCTTCGCAAGAACGCACCTCTCAGCCCACCTCCCTTCTACCATGTGCAATGCACTCACCGAGGACCACCAAGTCCGGGTCAATGTTCGGGTCGTCAAACTCGGGCTCCGGGATGACGAAGTGCTGGCCATAGTGGGGACTACGGTCATGGTCGACCACTAGATATGATGTCTCGCTCGTCAGAAGCAGATGCAGAACAACAGAGTGGTACGGCGCTTACCGTGCTTCTCCGCGTCAACCGCAGCGAGCTTCTCGAGGTTCTCCTGGAGCGAACCTAGGGAGTAGGTCTCGCCAAGGTACGCAGGGGTCATGATGGGGGCCAATACCTGGCGGAGGAAAGAGTTGTGAGCAGAGCAGTCTCGATGGGTATAAGACTATCAGTGGTGGACGTGGAGATGACGGATGTGATCAATACGCCGCCTGTGCGCCGGCACTTCCTCGACCGCTATCGGGCGCGCTATGAGCGCTCTTAATTACGTGAGAAGGCGAATGTCCCTGGACAGGTACACATGCTAGTGTGGCCATGTAAGATGCCGCAGCGGAGGAGGCTGGGCGTGCACCGCTCCAGCGATAATGAACGGGTGAATCCTCGAGGCTCGCCAGAATGCCCAGTTGAAGATGGACGACACAGGTCGCAATGACATGTCGTATGTGGGTCAACGGAAGGGCATTGTTGGGTTCAGTCAATCGCGAAGGCCTCCTGGGAAGAGGATGCGAAGTTGATAGTCTCGTGAGCTGTTCGCGCCGTGTTCATCCATCTCGCGCCAGCAGCCATCTTCCGAGCACCCCACTCCTTGCTTCCCGTCTCGGAACCCTCTCGTCCGCAACAGATTGTGGTGTGGATAGGAGTCTGGAGAAGCACTCACGTCCATGTAGCGCGAGCCTATCCTAGGCACATCCTGGACGTGGGACTCGTCTTCTTCCATGGGTGTGGAGGAGGCGCAGCTGCGTCGCGCGTACGCTTCGCCGTCGTCGGATGCGTCGTCAGAGTGAGCGGAGGGGATGGTGAGAGGTGAAGGTGCGACCTGGGAGCCTGCGATGACCAAACCGTCCGCTCGCATGTCCTCATATGTCCATCAAGCGGTGGCGCAAGGCACAGAGGCCGGTCCGAGACTAGCCTTATCGTGGTCCCTAGTGTTGACGTCCGGCTTGCGTTGGACAGTCGACACACCGCGCTGCGAAAAAAACTTCGAACGGCGATGTTTAGGAGGTGGTGGACGTGAGGAAAGGAGGTCAACAAAACTGAACGTGCGGTAAAAAGTAATGGACCGCGCGCGCTCTGCCTCCGAGTGCGCGATCGCGCAGACTGGCCACGCGATCAGACTCAGGAACACATTAGCCGAGATCCCGATCCTCCCGTGTCAAGTTCAAAGTTCAGATAACTGCAAATGCGAGGGGCCGAAACCTAGGCTAGAACGGATACGTGGAGGGCGTGCTTGAAGTATCAACCAACAGAGGATGCTTACATGAAGTTTCTGAATTCGTCTACCAGGGGCGAGGCGCTGAAGCGACCGGATGAGAGTATACTTGCGTACTATACTAGTTGTCGTGCCGAACGAAGATTGCTGGTATAGAATACCTATCCAATGCGTGCGTTGTGCGTGCAGTGTGTGGCAGACTGAAGGAGGTGTTAGCGGGGACCTCATTCACGGCGACATCACCCCCAAGACACAGCAGTAGAAGGTAAGTGAGAAAGAGGTGAGAAATCGTGAGTTATGTGTCTCGAGCACCAGTTCCAACTCCCAAAGTAGCCTGAGAGACTAGATCTGGCTGCAGTGGGGAAGTTGAGTCGGGGAAATAGTACACGACCGCCGAGGATGAGAAAGGGGTTTCGGTCACGTACCTTGTGTAATTGTGCACTTAGAAAAGCTTGAAAAGCAGAGAACGGGTCTGTGTGGTCCCTCAACTTGCCTGTATCGAAACGTTCAACTTCCAAGCGCAACTCAGTCAGGCCCCGGATGCAGGTCCGTATACTAGGGCCTGTAACGACTTGCAGTCCCGAACTCATCAAGGAGGACTCTCTATACGAATACTGACTCGGAAAGGTTGTGAGTGAACATCTACAGACTTCTTCTACCTAGCTGAATCAGGGAGAGCGGATTTGGCGAGGGAAGCCATGGTCGTACAAAGTTAACCTCTGCCAGTGAATGTGGAGGGAAAAAAGAACCTGCCCACAACAAAAGTCGAACTCAGAAGAAAAAACATAACAAAACAACAAACAGTCAACGCGATCACATGGTCCGTGAGAAACTCCAGGCGTCATCGCGTGCCCGCAGCGCCGCCATTGGGCGCGACGACCAGCATCTCTTCCTCCTTCCCCATTGTCAACACTCTCTTTCCGTTTCTTGTCCTGCATCATAATCGAATCGCTATCGTGCACGAGGCCATGGTTGGCGTTCCTCCAGCATACATTGGCAAACCTCCTCCGCATTGGAAACGGAAGCGTAGGGCATGGGAGCGAGAACGAGAACGAGAACGAGAACGAGAACGAGAACGAGAACGAGAACGAGAACGAGAACGAGAACGAGAACGAGAACGAGAAGAAGAAGAGCGAGCACGAGAGCTGTCCCCCGCAGTCCCTGATCCTGAACCTGTCACCCCGTCGCGCAGCGAAATCTTTGGGTCACCCAACAAATCCGCGCGCGTATACAAGACTTACGCTCACAAACGGGCGCGATCTCGAGCCGGTTCCGTTGCAGATGAGGCAGACGAAGCGCAGGAGAGAGGTGAGTACCACTACGAAGTGCATACACTTATCGGGGATTTCTGAGATTATTGTAGTGTCCCCTGAATCCTCGCCTGAGCCTTCGCCCACGAAGGCCCCGCGTATGACCGCATATAACGACCCCAATCCCCCGTCAACGCGCGCGAAGGGAGGACAGAGCAGAGCCGGACGTCAGGTGGCGAATCCCTCCATTTCGGAGAGTCCGAGCGTTCGCCCGCCGCACCCGTCTTCTCCCACTGTCTTCGTTGAGATAGCTTCTGGTACGTCCCTACCTCCTGCGCACTCCCAAACCACGATATCCACCGCACACACAGGACCCTCTAGAGGGCGTTCTCGCGACCCGAAGGGCATCTCTCTTCCCTCTCCATCGCCAACATCCGAAGAGACCATCGACTCGCGTCCAAGAAAGCGGCCGCGCTTGCTTTCCGGTCCCTCTATGTCTCTCAGTGAGGCACTGAACCGCTCCTTTGCCGGGGCAAACGCCTCGCATCCCTCCACCTCAGGTCCAACCCCTGCCTCTTTCGCATCGAGTTCCATTTCCGCTGCAGGTCCTTCCGATGATCCCAACGTCCCGCCCAAGCGCAAGCCGGGCAGGCCGCGTGGGCGAGGGCGCGGGCTTGCTCCAATGGATCCTGTGGTGTCTCATAGTGCTCTAGTGTCCGCCACAGGTTCCGTAGGCACCAGTTCAGTACACGCCCGAGGGCCAGCTACGGGAAGCGGGTCACAGCCCGCCGCCGCTGAGGAGGAGGAAGAATTCTCAGGCGAAGACGTTGCTCCAGTTGTACCAGCTAAACGACCTCGCGGACGACCACGGAAAGATTCAGGTCCGCGTCCTCCTTCACGAACGCCTTCACGACCCCGCCGATCTGTGTCTCGTCGTCGCTCCCAACGCGTGCAACCGGGTTCAACCTCAGAAGCAGTCGCCACACATTCCACGGAAGAATTCGACACCCCTTCGCAGGTTAATTTGCAGCAATCTGTGGACGTCCTCCCTGTAGCGAGAGCGCTCCAGGCGCAGGCAATGCAGGAGGGCGAGAGTTCGGCCTCTGCTGTCACGAAACCCCGGGGTCGCCCCAAAGGAAGCAAGAACAAGACGACTTTAGAGCGTGAGGCGCTGGCTAAGGCGGCGGAGACGCGAAAGCCCGACAGCCTGTCTCAGATCAACCTTCGGCAGTCTGTGGACATCCGTCCTGTAGCGAGGGCACTGGAGGACCAAGCAATGCAAGAAGAGGTACCTTCGCCAGCCCCGCGACCCCGCGGCCGCCCGAAGGGAAGCAAGAATCGGACCACCTTGGAGCGCGAGGCACTCGCCAGGGCAGCAGCCGAGCGAGCTCTCCCCGCCAACCCCATCGTACCCGCCCCAGTCAAGCGCGGCCCGGGCCGGCCACGGAAGAGCGCACCCAACCCGCCCACTGTCCCACTCGAGGACACCGTCGACTACGTGGAGCCCCTCAAAGACCCGGACTCGGAGGACGTCCCGCATCCGTCGACGCTCCATCCTGGGCGCCGTGGCCGCTCCCGCTCCCGCACACGGCGGAACAGCACCCCCGCAGCGCCGCCGCCCGCGTACTACCTCGACATGACGACGCTGCAGTGGAAGCCGCGCGCGCGGTCTGCGTCCGCCTCCCCGTCGAAGCGCAGGGCGCACGCGCTCGGGGAGACTACGGAGTACCAGACGAGCGGCAGGCTGTGCGCGGCGCTGAGGCAGAAGCTGCTTGCGGGGCCGCGCCCGAAGACGAAGGAGGCGAAGGAGAGTAAGGGCAAGGACAAGGACAAGGATGACGGGCTGCGTGTTTCGCGCTCGGGCGTGCTGCTGCTTGGTGATAAGAGCGCAGAGGAGAAGGAGGGGGACGGGCGGACGACGGTGTTCAGCGGGTGCTGGGAGGTCGCGGCGGACAAGCACGCGGTGTGCGACGACGCGCTCGTGCTCAAGACGCTGCACGATGTCGTCAAGCGGCTCGGCATCTACATCGAGTGCGTATTCCTGCTTCCTGTGTGGTCTCAGACATCTGTTCTAACGCTAATTTCACTTCTATTGCAGTTTTGGCGAAGACGGCCCGGCGTTTGCAAGGTCCGACGACGGGCGAACCGTCGCCGTCGCCGTCTCGTGCGGGTGTCTGTCGCTGCAGGAGCGGGCGTCGCCGTTGGGCGGCGCCGCGGGTGGTGCGTCTTCAAGTTCACCCCCGCCAGAGTGCGCCGGGGAGATGACGGTGAGCATCACCGAGAAGGAGGTGGAGAATTATCCTGAGGACCTCAAGGCCCACCGCATCACTGTTACCGTCGTGCATTAATGGCCCGCGTTGCGTTGGTTTTGGTTGATTCTGTCTGATTTGGTTTGGTTTGCCGGTTGTTCCCGCTGTTGAGTATGCGTTATGTGTACGAGTGAGGTTTGGTTTATGTTCCTCCTGCAGCAGTTCCGGATCCAGCTTTCGTTCGATACTCTCTGTTGTACAGTATGGCTGTTCTGGCTTCAAGTTCCTCTCGCAGCATGTTTCGAGCTATGGTCAATGTGCTCTGCTGGTGTCTGTAGATGCTCGACCATGTTCTGTGGACGCAACGCGCCGTCTCGCATTACAATCCTCGCCTATGGAAGCTCGTTTAACTCCTGTCGCCGTCATGGCTGGGCTTGGGCTCCAAGCTTCACGGCATGGAGTACCTGACCGACCTGTGGGTCAATTGATGTTGGTGTTCACTACACGCTGAACTTCTCTTTCAACTGAAATTGGAATTCTTGTCACCATGGTCGTTGAAATGCCGATGTCACGGTACGCACGACGCGCAATGCGCATGGTCAAATTCACGGTGAGGCCGACGTGAGTCGAAGCCGAGTCGCCCGAGGGTAGATATTGCACAAGCGCCGGCGCTGCTACTTACCGACGTTTTGACGTTTACTGTACTCTATCTAACTTACAGCTGTCTCCTCCTGCCCTCATCATGCTTTCATCTCGACCTCGCGCGCACGCTCCGACGACCACATTCGCGACGAAAACTCGAGGAAATCCCACACGGCGTAAAGATGGTGGAAAATGCTAGGAACAGGAGATGCTGCGCGCGGCCGGTTGTTCGGACTTTGTCGTCATCGTTTGGAAGCTCCAGTCCAAGACACAACGCACCCACGCTGATCCAAGACGGTGGCAGACCGGATGTCGGGGACCAGACCGGGCGAATTATATGCGTATCACCGTCAGAAATAGCCCGCGCGATGCAAGTCGGCCTCCTCCCCTTTTACCTTCGACATACACCCCCTGTTGTGTACTCCTCGGTGAGGACCTCTCTCTCTCGAAATAACTTCCAAAATCCGCCAAATCTTCACTTCCGACCGACGGAATGCTGTTGGACTCCTCTGTGCTGCGCTCGCAGCTCCTCCTGGCGTTTCTCGTCGCATCGACGTCATTCGCGCCGGCGCGAGCACAGGAGCTCACCAGCGACCAGCTCGACCAGGTCAAGGCGCGCCTCGCAGAGGGCGCGACGCACAGGTGCGTTCCTCGCATTTATATGTATGACCGTCTGCTGCGGACCGAATCGCTCACCCCGCACGCGCCCCAGCTGGGAGATCGGCACGCGCGCACAAGCCCTCATCGAGTCCGACACGCCCTCCTGGTCCGTCCTCAACTCGAGCTCCCTCCCGCCCTCGCACTCTGCGCCCTCGTCGCTCGACGAGGTCGTCTCTATCGCCCAGGCCGTCGTCAAGAACCGCACGGGCAGCGATGTGTCAGGACCGCAGCCGCTGATGGACGTGAGCGGGGGCGCGGCGGGGGACCCCCCAAGCATTGGCGTCGCGGTCCTGCTCGCGAATTGGACGGGCGCAGGGTCGCGGGACGGTTTGGACTATGCGGGTGCGGCGCAGGAGCAGCTCGAGTTCCTGCTGACGAGCGTGCCCAAGACGAGCGATGGAGCGATATCCCACCGGACGGAGGAGGTCGCGCTCTGGTGAGTAACACATTGCACAACATCTTTATCGAGAGCAAGAGGAGGGGGGGAAGTCTTTGCTAGTCGTGTATCCCCTCTCTGTCGCCGTGCAGACTACGCGTCTGCGTTGTTCGTCTTCGGGACTTGTACCATTGCGTATGAGGTCGGCAACGCCTACGCAGTTCGAGGATGAAGATTGTCTAGGTGCCCAAGAGTAGCTGACGCTCACGCATACTCAGTATAACGGCGAGCAGGGGCGCGAGACAGAGTGGTAGGGGCAATTCTCCGCTGGCTGTGTATCCCCGCGGTGGAGACGGTCTGGCTACATTTTTTCGGGACCTATACTGTCTTCGTCTTTCCTCCCGTTGCGCATCCGCGCAGGAACGAGGATCACCTAGGTGGCTGACGCTCACACACATGTCTACATAGGTCCGACTTTGTGTACATGGTCCCGCCGTTCCTCGCCTACTACGGCGTCCTCACCCAGAACCAAACCCTGCTGCAGTTGGCGTACGACCAGTGCCGGCTCTACCGGCAGTACCTCATCGACGACGACGCCGGCGGGATGTGGCGGCACATCGTGCAGGGCAGCACTCCCGACAGCGGGCACTGGACTACCGGTACGTCTCTAGTCTCCGCACGAGAGGATGCGTCACTCACGTACGCATACGCAGGCAACGGGTGGGCCGCGGGCGGGATGCTCCGCGTGCTTGGGACGATACAGCATTCGCAGTATGCCAAGAAAATGAAAAACCAGGCGAACGACCTTCGGGGCTGGGTCGCCGAGATCCACGACGGGATATACCCCCACCTCGTGAGTGTTACCTTGCTCCGCTCGCTTCCTCCCTCTGTCCATGTCTCACACTGCTTGCAGCAAACTACGGGCCTGTTCACGAACTATGCGGATGACGGCTCTACGTTCGACGACGCGTCGGGCACTGCGATCCTCGCGAGCACCGTGTACCGCCTCGCGCTCCTCGAGGGCGTCCACACGCACCTCCCCGCTGCCGAGAAGAGCCGCTCCGTGCTTTTCGCCTCTGCATCCGCCTCCTCCTCCTCATCTTCATCGTCCTCGTCCTCCCGCTCATCCGCATCCTCCCGATCGCAATCCTCGAGCACAAGCACGAGCACCGCCCCCGCCTCGACCGCAACCACGCCCTCGACGCTTGCGCACTTCACCGCCGACGGCTGGCTCACGCCCGTCGTGGACCCGTACTCGTTCGGGCGTGAGGGCAGCCACAGCCCCGAGGGCCAGGCGTTCGTCGTCGAGATGCACGCCGCGTGGGCGGACTGGGTGCAGGCGGGCTCCCCGGGTGCGAACGCTGCTGCTGCTACTATGCGGGGCGGGGTGGGGGCGATTGTGTTCGTCCAGGCGGTGTTGGTGTGGGTGCTTTTCGTACTGTGAGAGTGTTTGAGTGGGGGAAGGTATCGTTATTCGTTCGGTATTCATGCATCATATCATGCTCGACGGACAGGACATGATGAACGCTGCTGCTGCCGCTGCTACTGCTGCTATATTCTGCCATGTGATAGAATGCATATGGACGCTGCGCTACTGCTGTCACAGGATCCTTGGAAGGAACTGGTTCTTCTGCATACTACTCGTTGTGCTCTCTTTGCTTGATGGGACACTACAATCCGCGTCCTGGTGCTGTACTTTACCATACGTTGTAATCTATCCCTCTTGGGAATCCCTGTGTACTGCAGGACACTTACACCTCATATACATACCGCGGGAGCACACGTCGAATCTTTGATAAGTCAGCGTTCCGCCTCCTCGAGCCAAGTCGTTTACTCCTCTCATGAACTTGCCCCAGTCCATCGTCACGCGTCGTTTTATCAATACGACACCCCGACGCCAAGCGAGCGACGATCGCTCTCTGCTCTACGCCTCGTTCGAAGTCCTTCCTTCACTCAAGCTCACCGCTCGACTGAAGACTTCAATAACCTCACACTCACCGTGATGACAACAGTCAGACAGAGACACCTCTCCCAGCTCACTCACACGCGGAGTCGGCATCCCCAAAAGACTCCTCCAAGTCCAAGTCTTCACGCGTTCTAACTGAGGGCCCGCCCGAGACAAGCCTGCGCCGGCGGCAATTATGACTGGGCGCGCGCAATGCCAACAACACACGAATCTCGCCTTCAAGTTCCAGGTCCAGACCCCTGCGGACAGTCTGACCAGCGTTGACAGTCGCCGCGTGCACGCCGCACGGTGCGGGACCCAATGCCCGTCGCGGGTGTAACTGGGGCAGCGCCCTGAGATCCGCGCGAGCCGCACGAGCCAATGACCGCGCGGCGTGCCCGCCCCACTCGTCGCCCCGATGATTCTGACTGAATTCTGAATCCGGGGCCAGCGGAAGAGGCAGTCACAACCAGGACCCAGAACCCAGATCGATGTGTGTGGTCGAGTCAAATTGGAGCCAAAGAGTCAAACAGCGATCGCGGTTCGATGTTTCGATGTTTGTGTTTGGGTGTGTGCACATGCGCGGGGTGGAAGTTTGGCCGGACTTGGCGCCCGGTGGTGTGGTTGGGTTCGGAGTCCGGACGCCGCGCCAGGGATGCAGTTGTCGTCCGTGGTGGTTATCAGATTGACCCGGAGCTGAAGCGTGTCTGAGTTCTGAACCTACGAGAGCGCGAAGGGTCTTCTCAACTCAAAAACCGCGCGTTTGCACACGGGTGTCGCAAAGATCATTCAACGTCGGGAGTGTAACACTCTTGAAGCTGAAATCCGTGATGGACATTCACTCATTACTAACGTACAATGCGCGTGCGTACCTATCGTAACACACCGAGCCTCCCATTCGCATAAAAAGCAACACTGATGATGACAGTGATGATGATACACACAACAACCCCCTGACAGTGAGACCGGTAGCGGTATGCACATGCGCCTGACCACCGCGACGATGCGGACGCCCCGCCGCCGTCGCCAAGACGCGCGCGCTCACCACGAGCCAGGGGCGGGGCCGAAGTAGCCCTGCGCGGGGATGGGCCACAGCGTGGCCGAGTTGGCATCCGCGGTGTTGAGGCCGACGGTGTTGCCCCACCACTTTGCGAGGTTGTTCATGCCGATCGTGCCGTCTCGGGGGTACTGCAGGCAGAAGAAGATGAGGATCACCGAGATGGCGACGCCCGAGTCCAGGCCGGCCGACAGGATGTCTGTTTTGTGCGTGCATGTCAGCGACTGACCAGGAGGGAGCAAGTAGACAGGAGGGAGGGAAGGAGAAAGAGAGGGAGGGATACTCACAGTTGTACTTCGTCCACCACGAGAAGTGACGGCGGCGAATGACGTAGTTGAAGATAAACGCGACGATCGTCCACGGCACATAGTTGACCGCGCTCGCAGGCGGGATGTAGCCCACGCCCGAGAAGATGACGGGGAAGTTGATGTACTTGACGATGCTGTTCGGCCACTTGAGCGAGACCGCGTACGTGAAGCACGGCAGGATCGCGCCGATGAGGAAGAAGAACACGAGCCCGTAGTAGATCTGCCCGCTCGAGAACTGCCGCTGCGGCCCGATGACGCCCCAGATGATCGACGCGGTCCCGAAGACCTCCGTCGACGGGCAGATGAAGCCGTCCTTCTGCGTGGGCGAGCACATGTCGGGGATGTTGGTGAACATCCAGGCCTGCACGCCGAGCTGCACAGTGCCGGCGATGACCGTCGCTACGACCTGGCACCAGAACATCGGCCGGGGACTGCAGAGGAGATGTCAGTTCGAGAGGTGCTTGTGGGTAAAAGGAAGGAGGGCGAGGGGTGGACGTACGGAATCTTCATGTAGTGGCCGAGCTTGAAGTCGGACGTGAACTGCAAGGCCTGGTACATCGTGATGTAACCGTACGTCTTGAACATCATCATCGCGACGGGCTTTCCAGGGAGGGCGTAGCCGATGATAAGCTCGGTGATAACGCTGCGCGAGACACGTCAGTTCTCCTGTTCGCCCCACTAGTACGCATTCGTAGAGACTCACTTCAAGCCAACCTGCTGGTTGGTGATGGCCTGAATCATACCAATCGGGATGGTGTACACAAACGCTGCAGGAGATGTCAACATGAAGCCCAATGATCCATTCTATACACCGAGACGCACCGATGATGAGCGCAAGGACCAACGCCCAGATCGGCATCTGGGTGTGCCACACCTCGATAGAGACCGCACCAAAGATGAACATGCTGACGAAGATAATCGCGTACCACCACTCGGGGACCTGCGGGTAGCGCGACATGAGGCGGGCGTGGATGTCCGGCTGCTCCGAGAGCGAGCGGCGCGCCTGGATCCAGATCTGCTTGCGGAAGTACAGGAACGTGTGCGTGATCGTCGCGGTGATGCTCGCGAACGACAGCCCGTACGAGAGCGCGAACGTCGTGGAGAGGAAGAGCGGCGAGTACGCCTTGTACTTGTCAAGGTCGAGCGTCGCCTCGGGCGTGAGGATGCGCGAGACGTCGTACGACCCGCCGGTGTTGTCGAACGACGTGCGCGACGAGATCGGCATGTACTTGGCGTACCAGGTATTCGTGTAGTACAGGATGGGGGTAATGATCCAGAAGAAGAACACGAAGCCTGCCGCGACGTTCGCCGATGCCCACCACGGGGTCGCGAGCGGGGAGCCGATGTACGCGATCTGCGACCAGTCGAAGGTGATGAGCGACATGCCGAGGCCGGAGTAGTAGCCAAAGAGCTGGTTGACGACGACGTTGTCAGGTGCAATCCAGCAGACCCAGTTGAAGAACGAGAGGGCCTGGAAGATGTAGCCGGGGAAGAAGTACCAGCAGAGGGACCCGAGGAACGCGTAGGTGAAGAAGCGTTCACGGGAAATACCACCGCGCGTGCCCATACCGCTGTAATGCTGCGAGTGCAGGGTGTTGAAGAGCGCGCACGTGACGAGGTTTGTCGGCCAGATCATGGACGGGGGCGCAACCAAGAAGCGACGGGCGATACCACCAATCGAGAAGCCAATCTACGTGAAGAGAGACATAGCCTGTCAGAATAGACGCAGGCGTACTTGGAATATATGGACCCACAAGCTGCGTGGACATGACCACCATCCACTGGTAGCTGAAGTTGTAGATCTGGTTGTAATACACACGCTGCACAGCGACGATATCCGTCTGCGTAGAAATTGTGTAAGCACACCGCACACGTGTAGTGCCATACTGTACTGTGCATACGGAGCACTCACCGCATACGCAGACGAGTAGCCGACGGTGGCCATAATCGTGATGATGACATGTTCCTTGACCGTGAAGGGGCCAGGGTTGATAGAGACGCCAAATATTTTGACGTTGGGGACGACGCGTGCCCAGAGACGACCGAGGGGGAAGGAGAGGAGCTGGGCGACAATCTGGAGGGCGGAGGACACAGACGCGTGGATCTCGATCAGTGATCGGCCTCGCAATGCGCAGTAAGAATGAAAGAACGTACGCCGCCAACGGTGACCGATGGATACCTGAAGAAGAAGAACTGGTTCATGCCGGGAATGATGATGGCCCAGATGATACCAATGAACCATGCACGGAAGGTGTTGACCGGCATGTCCGGATCGTCGGTGTTGGCGACGGCGGAGCGGACCTCGGGGTAGGGGGAATCATCCTCGAGAGCGAGGGCCTCCTTGTCGAGGTTGGGGTCGTCGAACTCCTCGATGACGGGGATGACGGGGGCTGGGAGACGAGAGTAGTGTCGACGATGAGGAGGGGTGCGGGGTAAAGATGGGGGGAAAGAGACTCACCCTGCTTCTCGGCATCGAGCTTCTCGTCGAAGGTGCTCGTGGAGTTCCTGTCCTCCTGGAGGGTGGCCATGGTGGGCGGCGACACGACGGGGTGGTCGATAGAGGCCCGGCGAGCGAGAAGCCCAGCATATAAACCAGAGAGCTTCTGTGGGCACCATCAAACTGACGGCAAGTTTGGCGCGGCGATATGCGTATCTGGCACGGTGGTGGATCAGACCCGCAGATGCTCATGGAGTCGACAGGCGGGCATCATGTGCATCCGAAGTTCCTGAAGCACCGCTCAAGCCGATAAGATCCTCCGTCTCTTCGTGCGTCCCGGAACACTGGTCCCCGATGCATCGCCCACCGTATGTAGCTGTCTGCGCTCCATGTGCACAAGCACACCCCTCCCGCCACCTTCGTCGCTCCGAGCCTTGAGGTTCTTGGTCTTCCAGCTCCGGCTCATCTCTGTCCGTGCCTCGGCGCGTCGCCCATGTGTCCTGTCAGAAACGTCTACCCTGTGAAAGATTACAAGAGACGCACCCCATAGTTATCTCTGCGGCAGCGTCCAGAAGCCTGACGAACGTATGCCAGTTGGCAGTGACAACGGGCAGCTGGCCAAGCCTCGGCTGCCGTGGATGGCCGTCAGAACGACCCGTGATGAGCACACCGCATGCGAAGTCTTCCAAGGTAGGGATGGCTCGTCTCACGCACTGCTCCGCTACGATAGAGGCCCGCCAAGCGGCGCTCCAAGGTAACGACGACGTTTCGTCGCCTTCTCTGGCCGATGATGGTGTCTGAGCAGCCACAAATACTCCCCAGGCGCATGTCCGGGCGGGGAAGAAGTCTGTTCTGCTACAAATAGATGTCAGCTTCGGGGTTCCAGCAGCTTTCCACGCCCCTCGTGGTGCACGCTGGTGCATGGCGGATATAATAAGCGCAGCGCCGACTCTTCTTCCCCATATGCACCCCGCCTCGATTCTTCATCCCAGACGTCAATGACGAGCGTTTAGGATACAAATTACTCGCCTCGCATACGACAGCCTGAGACAGCCTGAGACCAGACTGCGAGAACGGAAGCCGGGCCTCCGGTCATGGCGGGCGAACGTCGCAGACGATCGTCGGTCCGGGGCCTCCTGGCGTCGTGTGAGCCAGTATCCTGATTGTTTCAATTCGGCCTCGGAGTTCATTCGGAGTGGCAATGAGGCCGACAACTCTGGACGCACATCAGCATCAGCATGCCTCGTACCGAGCATCGAAACGTAGCATGCCCCGTCCAAGTGACGACCGCCGATGGGTGGATTGCGTCGTGCGAGGACCGAAATTGATTGCAGCTGCGGATCATGCGTCGCGCCGTCGTAGTGTTCGTTCGGCGGAGCTGCCGGCAGATAGACAACCAGCAGTCGGAAAGATTGAGAGAGAAATCGTTATAGATATCAGATGCTGCTGCTCCGGGTGGCCATGATGCAGGGCGCCAAGATGGAACCAGCGCAGTGGCACGCTAGCTGGACCGTCGGCATGCCCCCGGAGGGCCCGACTTGGCGGAACCACTCAAGCCTGAGCTCCCCACACTGCGCGCGCGCGGCCCATGTGTATATGATCGCGATCAACTCTCAAACGCGTCCCCGACGTCAACTGGGCAGCAGCCACAGACAGCTGGAGCATGCTGCTGCATACGGTCGCGCGACTCGAGGCGTCCTGGCGCAATATCGCATGTGCCATGCATGATGCGCATGATGGCCAGGGCCGTCAGCTCGGGTGGTCGTGGTTAGTCGGATTCGATGGTCGTGTGCGGCGTTGATGCATCGTCTACGTTCTCCCAGCCTACCAGGGCTGCCAACTGCCTATCGTTGATCCACGGAGGTGCGTCAGTCTCGTTCTCAAACTTTCGAGGCTGGGGAGAGAGCTGAGGTGCACGAAGCACATGGCCATGGTCATTTGTTGGAGTGACAGTCGATCAAATGGATGTCGGTGGCGGAGGTGCATCAGAGTTCGGCCTTGTGGACGTTTGACGTTGTGGGTGGGAGCTTATCCTGTCGGTGCCGGCGGGTTGGCTTCGATGCGCACGCATTTCATGAGTCTGAAGTCCCCTTCCACATGTTGAATGGCGAGCCGAGAGGTGGAGTCGACTTCGGAAATTGGGAACCGTTGTTCTCCATGCTCGTATGCTTCGCGTCCGACATGGGATGCATACTGTTGCAAACGGTCAGACGGAGTCTCGCCGGGGAGCCTCGGTGGCCGCCATCGAGGAGCAGACTCGTGTGTTGTACTGATATTTGTCGTCGCCTGACACTGATGTACGTTGCAGGCGCCGTAAATTTGAAGTGAACACAAGTGAGGTGTGTTTGGATAACGCGTCGTAGGCTGTGTTCCGAACAGGGAGTAGTGCGTTGATCTATGCATTCCCAAGCCAAGTGCTGGTTGTCAGTACGAAGTAAACACACGAGTGGTACTGTCGATGGGAGTAGGGCCTGCCTTACCAACACATTCAGGTCCGCTGTTGCGTTCTTCAATGCTGTTGTTTGCGAACTTGATGTCCTGGTCCTCCAAGTTGCTCGCTCTTACCGCTTGTCCACAACCTCAGCAGCTCGTCCAACCTGCCAAGAAAAGATTGGCCTGTCAGTGTCAGCATCGAGACATCTCAGCATCGGCAAACATTAATGAAATCCATCTGTGAGCACGATATGTACCAATCTGACCACGGACCTTGACCCTACCCGGACAGTGAGCGATAAGCCTTCGCTGCGCTTCACGGTGGCCACGACAGACACACTAACAGACACCGAGATATTCGGGCTCGCCCGGACCTATTCTGCTATGATATGTTTGCCGCTAGTACTTACCTGCCTCAGCCGAGTCCGGGTAGAGATGATCCCCCCTGACAGAATGGAGAGATGTCAGAGTTGCGCTTGTGCTCGAGAGGGGAACGTAGAGCATAGATAACACGCCACGCCAGATGAATTGTCAATACCTAGATGGAAGACCTTGGAAGACCAACGCAAATACGCGGAAAGAGCGTGCGTCTATCCAGGTTGGTTATTCCCTGTTTGTTGTTCCTGCTGCAGTGTCGTCATGACGTCGTTGGCGTAGTCCCATGACAGGTATAAGTAACAAGGTTGAAGCCACTACGCACTGCGCAGCATAAGCATACCCCGGAAGAAGAGGAAGGTGTGTGGCTGACGTCGCCGGACACCCCTCTCTCGGGGGCACAGCGAATATGTCAAATAGAGTTTGCCACTTTCCGCCGTTCTGGCAACCCCTTCTAACACCGTCCGTGTTCGGAATCTGTTCTACGTACCATGGGAAAACACTTGGACGCCGAATACCCCGCCCGTGAGGCTGGAGCTTCCCGATACGGACGCCGGACATCCGACCAGCCGGAGAGAAGACTCAAACGGCGCGGAGACAGACATTCCTGGACCAGGATAAGCTTCGCTGCCAGCGTCGTGCGCTTGGATGCGAGAGTGGTCGGACATCTTTCTGGGCGCGACCTGAAGCCTGCCTGAAGGGGTAGCCATGTCCGTTGACGCTCCGCTCAAGATGGGAAAGATGCTCACCACTGCTAGACTTGAGGAGATGATGTTCAGCAAGGTCGAGGTGACGATCCACAGGCACGAGGGCAGAAAGGAGAGCCTTGCGATGGCTGCGGACATAGGTCAGCTAGATGCTGCATAACAGCGGACGGCGTACCTTAGTACATAGGCGTGTGAATCGTTCAAGCGTACTTCAACATGACGTGGGATTCGGGAACAGGCACGCAGCCATGTTTGTCATTCGTCCCTTCCATGGTGCTCCAGACTCCAGTATAGGACGTCGCATGCCTACAGGCGAGGACCTTGTTGACGGAGAGTGGTAACTGAACCTTGAGCTCGACGTCTTTGAAGTCGCAATCTCAACCACACGATACAAATTATGCAGTAAGCTGACATTATCTGTTAGTGACCGTCGGTCCGTACAGACCAGGAGAGCGCGTACCTCTGGAGACACCAGTTCAGAGGCTCAGCGCTCGAGCCTCGGCATGGCATGAAGACCACCTCTTGACAGCGATGGCATCAGATATCCGGAGTCATCGGACGAAGACAAGTTCAGCTATGATTTGCCTTTGGGGTATTCAGACCTGACACGTTGTCAGTGACGGTTACCGAACTATGATAATGCGCCGGACGATCATTTACTTGGAACGGTAGTCCGCCTATAACAAGCACTCAGGCTGTCCGCTGGCACTGTTAGCTTGAGGCTCCGAGGCATGCGGGGTGGTGCAGAGTATATGTACCCAATAACACCTAGATTTCGCGGTGCATTTAAGCATTCGACGTGGACACCAAACCGTACAGTGTGTATTGGCGTTATAGCTGTCGCGTCAGCAACGTCGCATCCATAGATAAGCTGCTAGTTTGAAAGTGGACATACGTAGCAAGGGTTCCGCTCATAGAATTTGGCGTCTGTTACTAAAAGAGCGGCAGTGTGAGCACACAACGGCTCACAGACGAGGTTTCCAGTGCAGCAACCGACGTACCAGTAGCCTGAGTACTGTTTGTCGTACATGTCTTTCATGCCGATGAGTAACACAGAGAACGCATCATAGTATTGTAGAGTTGAAGTCAAACGTTCAAGATGCGAAGCCAGCATGGCGCATATACCCACCCTCGTGGTCAAAGCTTGAACACATACGTAACTAACCTCAGCGGCCGCAGCGCGCTTCAGCCCTGAAGGTCACGTGGACATGATAAACGCCGGTACGCGGCGCGAGCGTGTCCACTGTCCGACTGCTGTCGTGTCCCTATCATAATCCAATAACTTCACCTCGTCCACAACCTCCATTGCATCTTACAAACCCTTCACGACGTTCAAGACCACGACGTTCACGACTACAGAGATTCTAGAGGTGTAGCAGGTGCTGTTTGAACGAACTGCGTGAGCAGTAGTGGGGTAGCTATGGTAAGTGCACGAACTCTTTCTGCCAGGAAATCCCATGTCCATACCTTCGGTCATACAGTCGGCGTTATTCAACTTTCAATCCCTCCTACTCGTCATCCTTCTTCTCATATGCACATGCACCTACGTTCGTGCTGTCGCACCACGTCTCATCGACAGGAACAAGGAGGGGTGCGTCCACATTCACCGTGCTCTAGTCCGTTGTAGTCCTCGAAACTTCAAAGCTCACGATCTTGGGTTGGTTCCCACATTTGCAGATTCCTGGGACTGTTCTGGATGTCAGCTCGCATAGGTGAGCGCACTTATTAGTACCCACCCGCCTTCGATCTCAACCTCAAACAATCATGCAGGAGAGCGTCTCTCTCCTTACGTCGCGATGGCCTGTATTGCAATGGCTGTTACACTACTGGTGCAGTAATGGCATGGATACTCGATACCCACACCGGGCTCGTTCGTCGTTCGTCTACATCAGGCTTCCAGAGTTTCTGGGCCGCATTCCAAGTTGCCACATCCATCCGGGCACCCGTCTGGTAGTCCGCCCACCTCGAGGGTTATCACTCTCGCTCTCTGTAACGCGCGAGCGCATCCCGCCCTCCGCACGCGCCCCTCTTGAACAATGCTCACTATCTTGACATGCTTGCTCTCAGCCACGCTTCGCCACTCGAAGCAGCTGTGTATTATAAGTCACGCTCTTGAACGGCAGCAGTCCCAGGTCCGCCGTCCCGGGGCGTCAGTAAACTAGCCAAGGCGGAGAAGGTGGAGCAGGTTCATAGTGGTGGTACTGTAACACAAATGAAAAACCAGTCCTTCCTGCAGTGAAAGAGCACGATGGAAGCCAAGACAGAAGCAGTGAGCATATTAGAGTCTACACTATTCTAATACAACAGAGGATAATTACACGTCGATGCTGTCAAAACCCTCATAGACGGCGAGTGGTAAGTAACAACCAAGCAAAAGTACACGAGCTAGAACGAAACAACAGCAAAGCAAATCTGATAGCACCTGCAACAGAACCACGACTACCGCTTCGCCCGCCGCCCGGGGGGCACGTTCTCGTCGTCCTCCTGCCGGCCCGCAGCACCTTGATAGATAGAGGACGCCGAGCGGTTCGCGGTGCGCTCGACGATGGACGTCCCGTCGCGGAAGCGTGTGCGGAAGAGGACGTTCGCGTTCGTGAAGAGGCCCTCCTTGAGCGAGACGACGATGAACTGCGAGCCCTTGAAGCGCGTGCGGAAGAGCTGGCCGATGTGCTGCGTGTGTGAGAGGTCCAGTGCGGCGTCGATCTCGTCCAGAATGTACATCGGCGCGGGCTTGAACTGTAGCAGGGACATGATCAGGGAGAGCGCGATAAGTGACCTGGAGGAGCGTATCAGTGAGGTCATTGGTTGAGGTTCAGGGACTGAACAAACGAAGAGAGTTGGGCGCGGTGGGAAGGCAAGGTACGGACGGAGAAACCTCGAGGTGTGGATAAGATATGATGGGTGTACACTTACCGTTGACCGCCACTTAGTTCCGTGAGAGACTGCTTCCATACAGTGCCTAAGCGGACCTTGACCTCAAGACCTTGCATGAGGTCTTGGCCTTCTGGCGGCTGCAGCTTGGCAAAGTTGCCTGGGAGCAGCTCCGCGAAGATCGCACCAAAGTCACTGTTGTGCAAAGCAGCTCATCAGTCTCGAGAATGAGATAAGCGGCGAGCAGGCGACGTACCCATTGACCTTCGTCCAGGTCGTCTCCACGGCCTCGCGCTTGTGGCGGTCGAGGGTTTCAATGGTCTCCAACATCCGCCGCTTGTCTTTCAGCACTTGTTCGATCATCTTCTTGACGCCGGCCTCGTTCTTCTCCACACTAGTCCATTTCGTGAGCACAAAATGTCCGGCAAGAATCGCGAGGGACTCACTCTTCAAGCATGTGGGCCGACTTCGGATTGACTTTCTTCTTCATGCCCTTCTGCTGATTCTCAAGCTCCTGCGCCTTGCTCCTCAGCTGGCTGATGTCCGCCTTCCTGAAGTCATATGGAGTGCCCGGTTTCCCGAATTGTCTGCATGACAGTCAGCACATCGCCCGCGACCACGATCAAGGGACGATGCTTACTCCCGCTCCTCAGCGATCCATTCGTGCTGCTTCTCAAGGTTCGCAGCCTGGTTCTCAGCTCCGACCTTCTCTTTCTTCAACGTCGTGACCTCGTGTTCGCGCTGCTCGATCTGTAGCTCGACATCCGAGATCGCTTGCTTCTTCTCCTTGATGGCGCGCTCCAAGGATTTGAGCTCTTCGTCATACCGGCTGAGCGTTGCGCGCTCTTCTGCGAGCTTCTGCTCGGCTTTCGCTGCAGCGGTCTAGCAAGCCGTGTGGGTAAGCAATGTTGACTGCGCTGCCGAGAATTGACAAACCTCCTTCTCCTTCTCGTCCGCGCGCATCTTGTTGAGTTCCTTGTGCAGTTTCCGGATACCAGCTCGCGCC
Organism: Lentinus tigrinus ALCF2SS1-7; assembly: GCF_003813185.1. NCBI lineage: Eukaryota > Fungi > Basidiomycota > Agaricomycetes > Polyporales > Polyporaceae > Lentinus > Lentinus tigrinus. The sequence continues at coordinate 352,583 of NW_027137940.1, forward strand.
TCTTCGATTTGAGCCTCAGCAGCGCTGATATCCTTCTCAATTTGCTCTGCGCATTATGAGTGATTGTTCATGGAGTTCGTAAGGAGCACGCCTACCAAATTCGAGCGTCGCCGTTTGCAACTCGCGATGCTGTGTCTTAACCGTGACAGAGTGTTTCTGCAGCGCAGCCTTCTGCTTGCTAACATCGGCCTATACATTAAATACGTCAGACAAAATCCATGCACAGCAAGCCGCAGATCTGACCTTGAGCTCGTCGATCTTGCCTTCCTTGTTGTTCTTGAACTCGTTCATGTCCTTCTCAAGCCTCTTGACATCGGCATTAGCAGTCTTCTGCTTCTCTTTCGCAGAGTCCATAGCCTCCTTCAGCTCAGCGATCGCCTTCCGGGCCTCATCAACATCAGCACCAATCTGCGCAACTGTGTCAGCCAACGTTCCAACGAAGTAGCAGTGCCCACTCACCCTGGACGCATTGCTGCCGTTGACCTGCTCCTGCAGCAGCTTAAGTTCGTGCTCCTTCACGCTCAGCTCCCTCGAGGCACTCCGCCACTTGTCCCGGACAGAGCGCAGCCGCTCCTCTTCGCGTTCGAGTTGTGCGAGCTTGTTGCGCGCATCCTGGAGGTTGCCCTCCGCCTCGATGAGCTCCTGCACCTTGATGAGCGTGCCCGAGCTGCTTGGGGCCGACCCGCCGCTGAGCGTGCCAGAGGGATCGTAGACGTCGCCGTCGAGGGTCACGGATTTGCAGCCGATTTCGCGCGAGAAGGTGACGAGCTTCGCAGTGTCCGCGTCGTCACATATGAACGTCCCTCCGAAGACGAAGCCCATGGCGTTCGCGACCTCGTCCGCGTACCCCACGAGTGACAGGGCCGGCCGTGCCTTGCCGCCAGACATGCGGGCCGCGGCTTGAACTTTCTATAAGTCAAGTGAGTTTGGCACAACACATACTAGAGGTAAGACGACGTACATTGTGAGGAATGTCATACCGCTGGATCCTGTTGAGCGGGACAAGAGTGACGCGCCGCTTGAGACGACCGTTCTGGAGCAGCTGCTTGCCGACTTCGTCGCTCTCGACAACGACGTTGTAAAGCCGCCCACCCGCAGTGATCTCCAGTGCAGTCGCGGCATTGTAGTTGACCTGCTCGAGGGTGACGAGGGATGCGACGAGACCTTTGACCTTGTTGCGGTCGAAGTTCGGGTATGGTGACGCATACTCGAAGTCCAAGTGCGCCACTCGGGACTTGACCCCATCCCGAATCTAGATCCTGGAAGTCAGTCAACGCCAAACTAACAAAAGCAAACGACGAACCTCGGTGAGCCGCCTCACTTCTTGCTTCGCATCGCGCAGGGCACTCTCATAAGCCTGCTCCTTCTCCTCACTCCAGCCTGTCTCGGAAAGCTTCTTTTTGAAGCCCTCGACAGCCGCGTTCATTGCCTGGAGGTTGCGTGCGCCATCACTGGCCTCCCGTTCGACGGCCTTCCACCTCGCCTCGAGATCCTTCAACTCCCTTTCCTTCATCTGGAGCTGGACCTTGAATTGCTCCTGCTCGGCTCCCGCATGCGCTGCGCGGGACTTCGCGTCTGCGATCTGTCCCATGTAGCCACCTCCAGTCTGCCCGGTGTTATTCGAAGAGAGACCCGTGAGAAGCGTCTGAAGCAGCTCCTCTGCACTCGTCAACGCGGTCTGTAGGGAGGTCTGCTTGTCCTTCACGGTCGTGTGTGAAGCTGTGAGCTCGTCGACCTGACGACGCTTGTCCTCAAGGCTGGCACGGAGCTAAGAAGTGCGTGAGTCGGTGACGTGCAAGATGAGACAAACGACGAACTTCTGCAAGCTCCTTCTCAGACGCCGCAATCTTGCCCTCCTCGTCCTTGATGGTGCTCATCTTCAACTCGACCTGCGTGCGGACCTTTGCCAGGGTCTTGCCAAGCTCGCTGACCTCCTCCTCGAGCTGCTTAAACTTCCCGCCCTTCTTCAGCTCCTTGTCGCGCTGCGCGTTCACCTCGCTCATCTGTTTCTCCGCCGCCTTGATCTCTTTATCGTACTTGCCCTTCTCCTTCTTCATCGCCGCCACGTCCTTCTCAGCGTCTGTAATCTCCTCCTCCTTCTTGATGACCCGTTGGTGCGCCTCCATGTACTCCCACGCACGGAGCGTGCGCCCTATCCGCTCGAGCTCCGTGCAGGTCTTCTGCCACAGCAAGTACGACCGCTTCTCCTCCCGAAGCTTCTCGAGTTTCGGCGTGATCTCCTCGTTGATGATACCCTCCAGCTCCTCCACCTTCTTCTGCTTCTTATTGATCGTCCGGAGACTCTTCTCCTTCTTCTCCTCGAACATGCGCGTCCCGGCGGCTTCTTCGACCATACCGAGGATCTCTTGAGGCCGCATGTTGAGAACCTGGCGTGCGACGCTCAGCAATTATGAACCGCAGACAAGCGACTCGACGCACTTTCGTGATCCGTCCTTGCATAATCAGGAAGTTCGGGTTGTTGATGTTGAGCTGAACGCTCTGGAAGAGGGTCTGAACGGCCTGCTGGGTCGACTTGTGGCCGTTGACGAGGTACTTCGAGAGGTTGGGGATAGCGATCTGCGGCGTAGCTTACAGCTCTGGAGACCACGTCTAGACGATAGCACGCACCTGTCTAGTCACCGTCACTTGCGAGCAAGACTCGAGTCCAACTGGACTTTTCGAGCGATCGGTGTTGTCGAAGACGATTGTAACACTGGCTTTGGTTACGCCCGCCTGTCCGCGTTTGTAAATGAGGTCCTGCTGATTTTGTGCGCGCATCTGCAGACGTATTCAGTCAGTCGGCGGGGGTACATGCGAGCGCGAGCGCGGTACAGCAGGCTTTAGACGTCAATTATATACGTGCAGACTCTGGTACATGCCTGCGGATGTTCCGTACGCCCGTATGTATTCTCATCGGTTTGGAATACTGCAGTAGTCCTGCCGGCGCCATCTGCGAAGCATAGAAGCGCGTATATGGGCGTATTGCGAGCAATATTATGCTCAAGATATGCTCTCATATCGAAGAAGTGTTCCGCCCATACGCTCCCATAGGATGCACACCTGAGCAACGCCCCCTCCCTTACAGCGCCATGAGTTGCCAGTGTCATCAATATCTCAGTACGTTCCTCTTCTTTCCATCTATCTGTGGACAACTTCCTCGTCGAGCTGACGCCATTCTCCCTCCCGGCTTCGAATTGAAGTTACTACTCACCGATGCCATATTCGTAAGACCTAGCACAAAACATATCGCGTCCAAGATGTTTGACTTTCCTGAGCCGTTGAGACCTGTGATCGCGTTGAACGAGGGGTCCCAGCCCGTTATTTGTGTCCTGACGGGGTAGGATTTGAACCCGTCCAGGATGAGCTCCTGGATGTGCATGTCGCCGAGGTTTTAAGCAAGAGCAAGGGCAGAGCCGCGCAAGCTATGGCCGACGTGGTCGAAGATGTCGTCGTCGTTGTAGTGGACGATGTTCACGGGGGTCGTGAGTACTGTTCGCGACGCGCCACCAACGCGTCGCGCGTCGCGTTGGATTCTTTGAACTCCGACTCAATACGCGTAGATCACGTGATAGATACCTCCACGCGCGGCGCCGGCTGCGGCCTGCGACTCACAACTCGGATATTATCGCGCGCCACGCGTTCTTAGACCTCACACTAATTTATTCCGCCATAATCGTCGGCTGGATGAGAGGAGGTATGCGCACTTGCTTTGAACTAGAAAGACATACAGTACATACTGGGGTTTTGCTGATGCCATGTTCCTTCACTGGCAGTTTGCGATCTTCCGGACTCGGACTCCCTATGCGTACCATCCGTCAATAGCTACTTCCGCAAGCAGGCTGAAAGTACGTACATCGAAGCTTGCATGCTAATGGGGATGTGGCACAAAGTGGAGTTGGAACGGCACTCAAGTTCTACCCGGCGTCCGAGCTCGAGTTCACTTCCTCGTCTCACTCGAGGGACATCAGCAAAATCTCCAAACGCTTCCGAAGATTCCGGCGCTTTCAAACTCGGCGCCTCGATTGGAATCCCTTGCAAGCGCAAGCAATGTGTGCAATATGGCGGGATACACAAAATGGAAGTCCCAATATTGGGGAGAATTCCAGATGATTGTGCGTGCTTCCAACGTGTAAAATGTCGAGGGTATGGTGGAGTCGAAGGCGGACACGGTTTGGAGTACTCGAGGAGTCTCGTCGCCGCCAGCCCTTCAGTGGGTTGAAAATGTAGTGTAACGGTACATACTAATAAGACATGTATCAGTATCATAACGCTGCGTATCCCTCGGCGGCGGTGATGTCCTCCTCAGCGTCGTCGACATCGCCATCGAGTTGCCCCTCCTCGAACAAGCTTGTGCCGCCGCCGAGCTCGTCCTCATCTCCAGAAGAGATGTAACCATAGTCCGCAGCCTCGTCGTTCTCCGGATCGTCCTCAGCTTGCCCTGGTATACCATCATTGGTTGCACTAGCCGCTGCATCGTTCTGGTCATGCTCTTCAGGACGCTCGTCCTCGGTCTCATCAAACTCTGGTTGGGCGGCCGTCACAGCGGCCGTATGTTGATGCCCGACCGCATTTCCGAAGTAGCGCATGAAGAGGTCGCGGTCGGAGAACCTGTGGATCATTAGTATTACTGCAGTACAAACTAGCGTATGAGCACTGCAGACTTACATGCCAACGTAATGATAGTTCCAGTCCTGATCTTCTTCACCATCGCTGTCACGCCGTGCAATGCTTGAACCGGGCAAGGTGGAGTCAGAGCGGCCGTGGGCAAAGGCGGGGATCAAGTGGGCACCGCGCAAGAGTCGGCTAGGGGAGATGAATCCAAATGCATCTTCATCGACGTGGGCAAAGCGGAGACGGTGCAGACGGTGTGTCGAGAAACCTCCGGGAGCGGTGTTGTCAAGTTCAAACCAACGGACCCAAAGGATGTGGAGGAGCTGCTCCTCTGAGTCCGCTGAGCCGCCATATCCAGCAATGTAGGCCTTCACGTGGAATACGCTAAGCACCCGGGCATAGACATATGGATGGATGGAAGCTTCATCGGGTGGAGCGAGCATCATGACATCGGAATGAGTTGTCGGGTTGATGGAGTCCTGCGCACGTCGCATGTCGTATGTCGTGTAGTTGAGCCGAACTCGTTTGTGCAGATGGAGAGCGTCGGATCGGATCCTGACTTGCACAACATGGTCCCGGGTCTGTGGCTCTTGTCCTGTCAGCCGTTCGTATATATGGGCCTTTACCTTGTAAACAAATCGCTGAGGAGTGACAGGTGCACATTAGTAGTTATGGTGTAAAAGAGATGCAGACAGCTTGCCTCGCAGGCCGGATCATCTTGATTCTCATGAGCGAAGGCATCGAGCTTGACAGTGTTGCGAGGGTCGTCGGAGATATGATAATGCTGGGTTGGCAAGGTCAACGAGAGCGGGTCCTTGTCAGTGGCTTGAAGCTGAAGACGTCGACCAAGCTTGCGCCGTCTTCTAAGGGCTGCAATGGGAGCGGTAGAAGTGACCTTGTAGATGAGAGCTTCGCGCCGCTGGTGCTTGGCAATCTGACCAGCGAACTCGGAGTTCTTGTTGGTTCGAGAGTAGAATCGCTTGACACGTCGGTGCTCAAGCTCGCCCTGCCGAACGGTGTGTCAGTATCATCAGTGCATACCCCGGGAGAAATGGTGACTCTACATGTGAAGTTGTAACTGCCCAGCGTACTAGTATTGAGGCTGGGAAGTTGCGACTTTCGGCATGCGTGCCCTGTAGCTGCAATAGAACTACTGATGCCTTTCGTCTTCGGTATATAAGTACAGTCATTGTTATGACTGTACTTATATACCGAAGACGAAAGGCATACGTGCCAGCATCGTATCATGTATAGCTCAAAAAAAACATACCGTTTGTGTGGTCCAGCCGTCTGTTGTCGCGAAGCGGCGGATGCATCGAGGGTAATCACCCAGTCGATGAAACTTGTATGTGTTGAGGTCGAACCTCTTGCGCTTAGCAGGTTCTTTTCGTGGCGCAGGGTGGGGGGATGTTGATGGTGCAGCCAGAGCCTTTGCAGGCGGGGCCTTTGCCGCAGTGGCTGCTTTGCGTCGTTGACGGGAAGCCGTCTCCTTTGGGAGCTCCTTCGTATCGTAGTCGGGGCAGAGCTTGTTCATGAACATGCGCATAGCCACGCCGAGGGACGAGCATATCCGCTCAAAGCGGGTCAGCGAGCTGTCAGAGTGAATGCGCAATTTCGCGAGCGCATGCCATGTTGCCAACAGGAACAGCATGTCGAGGACAATCTTGTTGTGTCCGGGTCGATTCAGAAGGCCCTCGAACACCGGTATGGCGACCTGAGGATATGGTGAGCAAACATTGATTGTGAGTGCGGCTCAAAGGGCTCACCTGAAGTATGTCTTCGAAATCTCTTGCTGCAAGCTTCTTCAAGGCTGACACATTCGCCCCAAAACGACGCACTGTATCGCGGCCGAAAGTCGGTACCTGAGAAAAGCTGGCATGGCTGAGTTAGTCCATGTGACCTACACAAAGTAGTATAGATCAGCTTACCGCTTATCGAGCTGTTGTACACAAGCCCCTCCTGCAGCGATGAGAACCCGGATAAGGTGCGTGAATGTCGACTTCCAGACTCCTAGCTCAAATTCGTGCATGGGATCCGGGACAAGCATCTGATAGACGTCAAAACCAAAGGTAAACAGCCGAGTTGAGAAGGCGCTCTGTAGTTAACCACAAGGTCATTGTTCATTAGTACACCGTGTACGGACTCGGAGAACATTTGCACTTACACGGGATGATGTCGTCGAGTGCGTGTTGAGAGGGCTGTTTTCCACCCGGCTTGCCTCGGGACTAATGCCGTCCTGGAATATCCACCGCCGAACCGTCGCAATGGCATGTTGTAGAGGTCCCGTGTCCTTCCGTGCATTCTTGGTGCGACTCGCAAGATCCCGCTTTGTGCCCATAAGGTAGATGTCGTTCTTGTTGACGTGACAGTCCGGGCATGGACACTTTGCGAGATACTTAATGCATGCGATCAGACACCTGTCGAAGACCTCATGTAAGATCGCATGTTTGGAAGAGCCATAAGTGCGTACTTTTCTGGATAATCGGCTGAATACGTGAAGATGCGCGGGAAGAGGCGACGGAATATTCCATCACCACACTTGACGAGAAATCCATGCTCATATGCGTGTACAAAGTCGGTGTCGAGGAGAAGCATCCATATCTTCTGCATGAGCTCACGCTTGCAGAAGCGGAGGATTGCTGCCGATGCAGGTTCACCATAACGTTTCTGGTACCAAGCCTGCACGGTATCTGGAAGCTGAGATTGCATGATTATTGGTCGGGCGAACATGAGTCGGAAGGAGAACTTGCTCACCGATGGGATGTACGCAAGGTGGTGCGCCACAAAGGAATTCGGCTTCGCACGGACGTACTTCGACAGCCACCCGAAGAACACATATATTGGCCAGAGTGATGCTGTCCCGAAGTTTGTGAGGTGCGTAGAGTCGGAGTAGAGCATGATGGGGGCTACAGCGTACTCCAAGTCGGGCGCATCTCCAGCTTCACGTGGGGCGGACTGGATCGCCTGGTCAGCTTCGATCATAGCATCGGAGTTGTACAGCTCAGAGTACATGCGTTCCTCCGAGGCCGGGACATCTTCAGCAGGTTCAGGAGTCTGTTGAGATCCAGTTGGAGGTACATTCCGTCGCCAGTAGAAGCCAAAGGGGAGCCAGTGCGCCTTGCGGGTGTCCACTGCCTGGGCTGCTGCCTTGATGACTTCGAGGAATGTGCGGAAGTATATCCCGCTGACCTCGAGCTCAGGTGCGCTCTCCTCAGATTCATGTGAGATCTTCTCCTTCGGCACATTGATCTTGATAGACCCCTCGCGCCAACCGTCGTCCGCACTGAATGCGCCCTGAGTTGCTGCGAAGGCGTCCATGCGGTCAAACTCTCGCGCAGCGCGGAACCCTCGCAGATCTTCGCGGTCGAAGTCCTCAGCCAGAAGCACGTCATTAACCAGGCGGTCTAACTCCCCCGCAGACTTCACAGCGGATCCAGAGTAGAACCACTTCATGAGACGAAAAACGGTGGCATTGAGGAACGGCGCAAACATGTTGGTCGACTGGGAAGTAGGAAGCCGAGACCCGAACGGACGAAGAGGATTTGCTTCGTCAGGGTCTGGCGGAGGTCGCGCGTGTGTCGGAGCATCAGCGAAGTCGTGAGGCGCGACATCCTCTTCCGGGTCGTGCTGTGGCCGGCCAGAATACCGTCGGAATAAGTTAAATGAATTAAGCTTCGTCTCGATGAAGGGAGGGGCCGCGCATGGGGGTTCTGAAGGACTTGGACTGGGTGCATTCTCGGGAGCCTGCGCGAAGGACATGTCGGGTTCAGGAGGGGGAGGGGGAGGGATTGCGCGCAAGTGGTCGGGTAGGCCGGCCAAGGATGAGGGCTGCATGTCTTTGATTTTCGCAGGTGCGCGCCGCTTGCGCCCTGTCCGGCTGAAAGTCTCTACAAATACCGGCTCAAGACGTGCCCGTTCAGCCTGTGTATAACGATGTATTTGATCAGCTTGGATGAGGTGAAAA